>NW_027514685.1:0-140210 GCF_048772815.1 Callospermophilus lateralis | reverse complement strand
TCTCAGCAAACATTTCTTCACCAAATCTTGATGATACATGGTGGTAATGATCAGTTCACTAAGCCCACTTGGCTGCCCAATTTTCATTCTTCTAGGTTGTAGCATTCGTTATCAGTAACAGTTTGAATTTTTAGGTTTCACTCTGTTTTCTCCTACATAGATAGCTGTGTTTGGAATTCTAAATCAAACACGGTTTGTGCTAGCGTTTTGAAACTTGACAAAATGAAGTAGTTCTAAGTTCTATCTCTATGGTTTGTTTCCTCTTGAAGTACCCCATGCAGAGACTGGCAAAAAACACTTTCGTTTGAAAGGGGTTGCCAAGCTTCCAAAAAACTACTAGTTTGCTGAAATCTCAGCAAACATTTTTTCACCAAATCTTTATGATACTTGGTGGTAATGATCAGTTCACTAAGCCCACTTGGCTGCCGAATTTTCACTCTTCTAAGTTCAAGCGTTCGTTTCCAGAAACAGTTTGAAATTTTCGTTTCACTCTGTTTTCTCCTACATAGATAGCTTTGTTTGGAATTCTAAATCAAACACGGTTTGTGCTAGCTCCTTGAAACTTGACCAAATGAAGTAGTTCTAAGTTCTATGTCTATGGTTTGTTTCCTCTTGAAGTTCCCCATGCAGAGACTGGCGAAAAACACTTTCATTTGAAAGGGTTTGCCAAGCTTCCAAAAAACTACTAGTTTGCTGATCTCAGCAAACATTTTTTCACCAAATCTTGATGATACTTGGTGGTAATGATCAGTTCACTAAGCCCACTTGGCTGCCCAATTTTCACTCTTCTAGGTTCAAGCGTTCGTTTCCAGTAACAGTTTGAATTTTTAGGTTTCACTCTGTTTTCTCCTACATAAATAGATGTGTTTGGAATTCTAAATCAACCACGGTTTGTGCTAGCTCCTTGAAACTTGACCAAATGAAGTAGATCTAAGTTCTATCTCTATGGTTTGTTTCCTCTTGAAGTAACCCATGCAGAGACTGGTGAAAAACACTTTGGTTTGAAAGGGGTTGCCAAGCTTTCAAAAAACTACTAGTTTGCTGAAATCTCAGCAAACATTTTTTCACCAAACCTTGATGATACATGGTGGTAATGATCAGTTCACTAATCCCCCTTGGCTGCCCAATTTTTATTCTTCTAGGTTGAAGCATTCGTTTCCAGTAACAGTTTGAATTTTTAGGTTTCACTCTGTTTTCTCCTACATAGATAGCTGTGTTTGGAATTCTAAATCAAACACGGTTGGTGCTAGCTCATTGAAACTTGACCAAATGAAGTAGTTCTATGTTCTATCTCTGTGGTTTGTTTCCTCTTGAAGTACCCCATGCAGAGTCTGGCGAAAAGCACTTTCGTTTGAAAGGGGTTGCCAAGCTTCCAAAAAACTACTAGCTTGCTGAAATCTCAGCAAAAATTTTTTCACCAAATCTTGATGATACTTGGTGGTAATGATCAGTTCACTAAGCCCACTTGGCTGCCCAATTTTCACTCTTCTAAGTTCAAGCATTTGATACCAGTAACACTTTGAATTTTTAGGTTTCACTCTCTTTTCTGCTATATAGATAGATGTGTTTGAAACTCTAAATCAAACACGGTTTTTGCTAGCTACTTGAAACTTGACCAAATGAAGTAGTTCTAAGTTCTATCTCTGTGGTTTGTTTCCTCTTGAAGTACCCCATGCAGAGACTGGCGAAAAACACTTTCGTTTGAAAGGGGTTGCCAGGCTTCCAAAAAACTACTAGTTTGCTGAAATCTCAGCAAATATTTTTTCACCAAATCTTGATGATACATGGTGGTAATGATCAGTTCACTAAGCCCACTTGGCTGCCCCATTTTCACTCTTCTAGGTTCAAGCTTTAGTTACCAGTAACACTTTGAATTTTAGGTTTCACTCTGTTTTCTGCTATATAGATAGATGTGTTTGAAACTCTAAATCAAACACGGTTTTTGCTAGCTAATTGAAACTTGACCAAATGAAGTAGTTCTATGTTCTATCTCTATGGTTTGTTTCCTCTAGAAGTACCCCATGCAGAGACTGCCGAAAAACACTTTCGTTTGAAAGGGGTTGCCAAGCTTCCAAAAAACTACTAGTTTGCTGAAATCTCAGCAAAGATTTTTTCACCAAATCTTGATGATACTTGGTGGTAATGATCAGTTCACTAATCCCACTTGGCTGCCCAATTTTTATTCTTCTAGGTTGAAGTATTCGTTACCAGTAACAGTTTGAATATTTAGGTTTCACTCTGTTTTCTCCGAAATAGATAGCTGCGTTTTGAATTCTAAATCAAACACGGTTTGTGCTAGCTCCTTGAAACTTGACCAAATGAAGTAGTTCTAAGTTCTATCTCTATGGTTTTTTTCCTCTTGAAGTACCCCATGCAGAGACTGGCGAAAAACACTTTCGTTTGAAAGGGTTTGCCAAGCTTCCAAAAAATACTAGTTTGCTGAAATCTCAGCAAACATTTTTTCACCAAATCTTGATGATACTTGGTGGTAATGATCAGTTCACTAAGCCCACTTGGCTGCCCAATTTTCACTCTTCTAGGTTCAAGCGTTCGTTTCCAGTAACACTTTGAATTTTTAGGTTTCACTCTGTTTTCTGCTATGTAGATAGATGTGTTTGAAACTCTAAATCAAACACGGTTTTTGCTAGCTCCTTGAAACTTGACCAAATGAAGTAGTTCTATGTTCTATCTCTATGGTTTGTTTCCTCTTGAAGTACCCCATGCAGAGACTGCCGAAAAACACTTTCGTTTGAAAGGGGTTGCCAAGCTTCCAAAAAACTACTAGTTTGCTGAAATCTCAGCAAAGATTTTTTCACCAAATCTTGATGATACTTGGTGGTAATGATCAGTTCACTAATCCCACTTGGCTGCCCAATTTTTATTCTTCTAGGTTGAAGTATTCGTTACCAGTAACAGTTTGAATATTTAGGTTTCACTCTGTTTTCTCCGAAATTGATAGCTGCGTTTTGAATTCTAAATCAAACACGGTTTGTGCTAGCTCCTTGAAACTTGACCAAATGAAGTAGTTCTAAGTTCTATCTCTATGGTTTTTTTCCTCTTGAAGTACCCCATGCAGAGACTGGCGAAAAACACTTTCGTTTGAAAGGGTTTGCCAAGCTTCCAAAAAACTACAAGTTTTCTGAAATCTCAGCAAACATTTTTTCACCAAATCTTGATGATACTTGGTGGTAATGATCAGTTCACTAAGCCCACTTGGCTGCCCAATTTTCACTCTTCTAGGTTCAAGCGTTCGTTTCCAGTAACACTTTGAATTTTTAGGTTTCACTCTGTTTTCTGCTATGTAGATAGATGGTTTTGAAACTCTAAATCAAACACGGTTTGTGCTAGCTCCTTGATACTTGACCATATTAAGTAGTTCTAAGTTCTATCTCTATGGTTTGTTTACTCTTGAAGTACCCCATGCAGAGACTGGCGAAAAACACTTTCGTTTGTAATGGGTTGCCAAGCTTCCAAAAAATACTAGTTTGCTGAAATCTCAGCAAAAATTTTTTCACCAAATCTTGATGATACTTGGTGGTAATGATCAGTTCACTAATCCCACTTGGCTGCCCAATTTTTATTCTTCTAGGTGGAAGCATTCGTTTCCAGTAACAGTTTGAATTTTTAGGTTTCGCTCTGTTTCTCCGACATAGATAGTTGTGTTTGGAATTCTAAATCAAACACGGTTTGTGCTAGCTCCTTGAAACTTGACAAAATGAAGTAGTTCTAAGTTCTATCTCTATGGTTTGTTTCCTCTTGATAGACCCCATGCAGAGACTGGCAAAAAACACTTTCGTTTGAAAGGGGTTGCCAAGCTTCCAAAAAATATTAGTTTGTTGAAATCTCAGCAAACATTTTTTCACCAAATCTTGATGATACTTGGTGGTAATGATCAGTTCACTAAGCCCCGCGGCTGCCCAATTTTCACTCTTCTAGGTTCAAGGATTCGTTTCCAGTAACAGTTTGAATTTTTAGGTTTCACTCTGTTTTCTCCTACATAGATAGCTGTGTTTGGAATTCTAAATCAAACACGGTTTGTGATAGCTCCTTGAAACTTGAAAAAATGAAGTACTTCTAAGTTCCATCTCTATGGATTGTTTCCTCTTTAAGTACCCCATGCAGAGACTGGCAAAAAACACTTTCGTTTGAAAGGGGTTGCCAAGCTTCCAAAAAACTACTAGTTTGCTGAAATCTCAGCAAACATTTTTTCACCAAATCTTGATGATACTTGGTGGTAATGATCAGTTCACTAAGCCCACTTGGCTGCCCAATTTTCACTCTTCTAGGTTCAAGCGTTCGTTTCCAGTAACAGTTTGAATTTTTAGGTTTCACTCTGTTTTCTCCTACATAGATAGCTGTGTTTGGAATTCTAAATCAAACACGGTTTGTGCTAGCTCCTTGAAACTTGACCAAATGAAGTAGTTCTAAGTTCTATCTCTATGGTTTGTTTCCTCTTGAAGTACCCCATGCAGAGACTGGTGAAAAACACTTTGGTTTGAAAGGGGTTGCCAAGCTTCCAAAAAACTACAAGTTTGCTGAAATCTCAGCAAACATTTTTTCACCAAACCTTGATGATACATGGTGGTAATGATCAGTTCACTAATCCCCCTTGGCTGCCCAATTTTTATTCCTCTAGGTTGAAGCATTCGTTTCCAGTAACAGTTTGAATTTTTAGGTTTCACTCTGTTTTCTCCTACATAGATAGCTGTGTTTGGAATTCTAAATCAAACACGGTTGGGGCTAGCTCCTTGAAACTTGACCAAATGAAGTAGTTCTAAGTTCTATCTCTATGGTTTGTTTTCTCTTGAAGTACCCCATGCAGAGACTGGCGAAAAACACTTTCGTTTGAAAGGGGTTGCCAAGCTTCCAAAAAACTACTAGTTTGCTGAAATCTCAGCAAAAATTTTTTCACCAAATCATGATGATACTTGGTGGTAACGATCAGTTCACAAATCCCACTTGGCTAGGCAATTTTTATTCTTCTAGGTTGAAGCATTCGTTTCCAGTAACAGTTTGAATATTTAGGTTTCACTCTGTTTTCTCATACATAGATAGCTGTGTTTTGAATTCTAAATCAAACACGGTTTGTGCTAGCTCCTTGAAACTTGACCAAATGAAGTAGTTCTAAGTTCTATCTCTATGGTTTGTTTCCTCTTGAAGTACTTCATGCAGAGACTGGCGAAAAACACTTTCGTTTGAAAGGGGTTGCCAAGCTTCCAAAAAATTACTAGTTTGCTGAAATCTCAGCAAACCTTGTTTCACCAATTCTTGATGATACTTGGTGGTAATGATCAGTTCACTAAGCCCACTTGGCTGCCCCATTTTCACTCTTCTAGGTTCAAGCGTTAGTTACCAGTAACACTTTGAATTTTAGGTTTCACTCTGTTTTCTGCTATTAGATAGATGTGTTTGAAACTCTAAATCAAACACGGTTTTTGGTAGCTCCTTGAAACTTGACCAAATGAAGTAGTTCTATGTTCTATCTCTATGGTTTGTTTCCTCTTGAAGTACCCCATGCAGAGACTGGCGAAAAACACTTTCGTTTGAAAGGGGTTGCCAAGCTTCCAAAAAACTAATAGTTTGCTGAAATCTCAGCAAAGATTTTTTCACCAAATCTTGATGATACTTGGTGGTAATGATCAGTTCACTAATCGCACTTGGCTGCCCAATTTTTATTCTTCTAGGTTGAAGCATTCGTTACCAGTAACAGTTTGAATATTTAGGGTTTCACTCTGTTTTCTCCTACATAGATAGCTGCGTTTGGAATTCTAAATCAAACACGGTTTGTGCTAGCTCCTTGAAACTTGACCAAATGAAGTAGTTCTAAGTTCTATCTCTATGGTTTGTTTCCTTTTGAAGTACCCCATGCAGAGACTGGCGAAAAACACTTTCGTTTGAAAGGGGTTGCCAAGCTTCCAAAAAACTACAAGTTTTCTGAAATCTCAGCAAACATTTTTTCACCAAATCTTGATGATACTTGGTGGTAATGATCAGTTCACTAAGCCCACTTGGCTGCCCAATTTTCACTCTTCTAGGTTCAAGCGTTCGTTTCCAGTAACACTTTGAATTTTTAGGTTTCACTCTGTTTTCTGCTATGTAGATAGATGTTTTGAAACTCTAAATCAAACACGGTTTGTGCTAGCTCCTTGATACTTGACCATATTAAGTAGTTCTAAGTTCTATCTCTATGGTTTGTTTACTCTTGAAGTACCCCATGCAGAGACTGGCGAAAAACACTTTCGTTTGTAAGGGGTTGCCAAGCTTCCAAAAAATACTAGTTTGCTGAAATCTCAGCAAAAATTTTTTCACCAAATCTTGATGATACTTGGTGGTAATGATCAGTTCACTAATCCCACTTGGCTGCCCAATTTTTATTCTTCTAGGTGGAAGCATTCGTTTCCAGTAACAGTTTGAATTTTTAGGTTTCACTCTGTTTCTCCGACATAGATAGTTGTGTTTGGAATTCTAAATCAAACACGGTTTGTGCTAGCTCCTTGAAACTTGACAAAATGAAGTAGTTCTAAGTTCTATCTCTATGGTTTGTTTCCTCTTGATGGACCCCATGCAGAGACTGGCAAAAAACACTTTCGTTTGAAAGGGGTTGCCAAGCTTCCAAAAAACTATTAGTTTGTTGAAATCACAGCAAACATTTTTTCACCAAATCTTGATGATACTTGGTGGTAATGATCAGTTCACTAAGCCCCGTTGGCTGCCCAAATTTTCACTCTTCTAGGTTCAAGCATTCGTTTCCAGTAACAGTTTGAATTTTTAGGTTTCACTCTGTTTTCTCCTACATAGATAGCTGTGTTTGGAATTCTAAATCAAACACGGTTTGTGATAGCTCCTTGAAACTTGAAAAAATGAAGTAGTTCTAAGTTCCATCTCTATGGATTGTTTCCTCTTGAAGTACCCCATGCAGAGACTGGCAAAAACACTTTCGTTTGAAAGGGGTTGCCAAGCTTCCAAAAAACTACTAGTTTGCTGAAATCTCAGCAAACATTTTTTCACCAAATCTTCATGATACTTGGTGGTAATGATCAGTTCACTAAGCCCACTTGGCTGCCCAATTTTCACTCTTCTAGGTTCAAGCGTTCGTTTCCAGTAACAGTTTGAATTTTTAGGTTTCACTCTGTTTTCTCCTACATAGATAGCTGTGTTTGGAATTCTAAATCAAACACGGTTTGTGCTAGCTCCTGGAAACTTGACCAAATGAAGTAGTTCTAAGTTCTATCTCTATGGTTTGTTTCCTCTTGAAGTACCCCATGCAGAGACTGGTGAAAAACACTTTGGTTTGAAAGGGGTTGCCAAGCTTCCAAAAACTACTAGTTTGCTGAAATCTCAGCAAACATTTTTTCACCAAACCTTGATGATACATGGTGGTAATGATCAGTTCACTAATCCCCCTTGGCTGCCCAATTTTTATTCCTCTAGGTTGAAGCATTCGTTTCCAGTAACAGTTTGAATTTTTAGGTTTCACTCTGTTTTCTTCTACCTAGATAGCTGTGTTTGGAATTCTAAATCAAACACGGTTGGGGCTAGCTGCTTGAAACTTGACAAATGAAGTAGTTCTAAGTTCTATCTCTATGGTTTGTTTCCTCTTGAAGTACCCCATGCAGAGACTGGCGAAAAACACTTTCGTTTGAAAGGGGTTGCCAAGCTTCCAAAAAACTACTAGTTTGCTGAAATCTCAGCAAAAATTTTTTCACCAAATCTTGATGATACTTGGTGGTAATGATCAGTTCACTAATCCCACTTGGCTAGGCAATTTTTATTCTTCTAGGTTGAAGCATTCGTTTCCAGTAACAGTTTGAATATTTAGGTTTCACTCTGTTTTCTCATACATAGATAGCTGTGTTTGGAATTCTAAATCAAACACGGTTTGTGCTAGCTCCTTGAAACTTGACCAAATGAAGTAGTTCTAAGTTCTATCTCTATGGTTTGTTTCCTCTTGAAGTACCCCATGCAGAGACTGGCGAAAAACACTTTCGTTTGAAAGGGGTTGCCAAGCTTCCAAAAAACTACTAGTTTGCTGAAATCTCAGCAAACATTTTCTCACCAAATCTTGATGATACTTGGTGGTAATGATCAGTTCACTAAGCCCACTTGGCTGAACAATTTTCACTCTTCTGGTTCAAGCGTTCGATACCAGTAACACTTTGAATTTTTAGGTTTCACTCTGTTTTCTGCTATATAGATAGATGTGTTTGAAACTCTAAATCAAACACGGTTTGTGCTACCTACTTGAAGCTTGACCAAATGAAGTAGTTCTAAGTTCTATCTCTGTGGTTTGTTTCCTCTTGAAGTACCCCATGCAGAGACTTGCGAAAACCACTTTCGTTTGAAAGGGGTTGCCAAGCTTCCAAAAAACTACTAGTTTGCTGAAATCTCAGCAAACATTGTTTCACCAATTCTTGATGATACTTGGTGGTAATGATCAGTTCACTAAGCCCACTTGGCTGCCCCATTTTCACTCTTCTAGGTTCAAGCGTTAGTTACCAGTAACACTTTGAATTTTAGGTTTCACTCTGTTTTCTGCTATATAGATAGATGTGTTTGAAACTCTAAATCAAACACGGTTTTTGGTAGCTCCTTGACACTTGACCAAATGAAGTAGTTCTATGTTCTATCTCTATGGTTTGTTTCCTCTTGAAGTACCCCATGCAGAGACTGGCGAAAAACACTTTCGTTTGAAAGGGGTTGCCAAGCTTCCAAAAAACTACTAGTTTGCTGAAATCTCAGCAAAGATTTTTTCACCAAATCTTGATGATACTTGGTGGTAATGATCAGTTCACTAATCGCACTTGGCTGCCCAATTTTTATTCTTCTAGGTTGAAGCATTCGTTACCAGTAACAGTTTGAATATTTAGGTTTCACTCTGTTTTCTCCTACATAGATAGCTGCGTTTGGAATTCTAAATCAAACACGGTTTGTGCTAGCTCCTTGAAACTTGACCAAATGAAGTAGTTCTAAGTTCTATCTCTATGGTTTGTTTCCTTTTGAAGTACCCCATGCAGAGACTGGCGAAAAACACTTTCGTTTGAAAGGGGTTGCCAAGCTTCCAAAAAACTACAAGTTTTCTGAAATCTCAGCAAACATTTTTTCACCAAATCTTGATGATACTTGGTGGTAATGATCAGTTCACTAAGCCCACTTGGCTGCCCAATTTTCACACTTCTAGGTTCAAGCGTTCGTTTCCAGTAACAGTTTGAATTTTTAGGTTTCACTCTGTTTTCTCCTACACAGATAGCTGTGTTTGGAATTCTAAATCAAACACGGTTTGTGCTAGCTCCTTGAAACTTGACCAAATGAAGTAGTTCTAAGTTCTATCTCTATGGTTTGTTTCCTCTTGAAGTACCCCATGCAGAGACTGGTGAAAAACACTTTGGTTTGAAAGGGGTTGCCAAGCTTCCAAAAAACTACTAGTTTGCTGAAATCTCAGCAAACATTTTTTCACCAAACCTTGATGATACATGGTGGTAATGATCAGTTCACTAATCCCCCTTGGCTGCCCAATTTTTATTCCTCTAGGTTGAAGCATTCGTTTCCAGTAACAGTTTGAATTTTTAGGTTTCACTCTGTTTTCTCCTACATAGATAGCTGTGTTTGGAATTCTAAATCAAACACGGTTGGGGCTAGCTCCTTGAAACTTGACCAAATGAAGTAGTTCTAAGTTCTATCTCTATGGTTTGTTTTCTCTTGAAGTACCCCATGCAGAGACTGGCGAAAAACACTTTCGATTGAAAGGGGTTGCCAAGCTTCCAAAAAACTACTAGTTTGCTGAAATCTCAGCAAAAATTTTTTCACCAAATCTTGATGATACTTGGTGGTAATGATCAGTTCACTAATCCCACTTGGCTAGGCAATTTTTATTCTTCTAGGTTGAAGCATTCGTTTCCAGTAACAGTTTGAATATTTAGGTTTCACTCTGTTTTCTCATACATAGATAGCTGTGTTTGGAATTCTAAATCAAACACAGTTTGTGCTAGCTCCTTGAAACTTGACCAAATGAAGTAGTTCTAAGTTCTATCTCTATGGTTTGTTTCGTCTTGAAGTACCCCATGCAGAGACTGGCGAAAAACACTTTCGTTTGAAAGGGGTTGCCAAGCTTCCAAAAAACTACTAGTTTGCTGAAATCTCAGCAAACATTTTCTCACCAAATCTTGATGATACTTGGTGGTAATGATCAGTTCACTAAGCCCACTTGGCTGCCCAATTTTCACTCTTCTAGGTTCAAGCGTTCGATACCAGTAACACTTTGAATTTTTAGGTTTCACTCTGTTTTCTGCTATATAGATAGATGTGTTTGAAACTCTAAATCAAACACGGTTTGTGCTAGCTACTTGAAACTTGACCAAATGAAGTAGTTCTAAGTTCTATCTCTGTGGTTTGTTTCCTCTTGAAGTACCCCATGCAGAGACTTGCGAAAAACACTTTCGTTTGAAAGGGGTTGCCAAGCTTCCAAAAAACTACTAGTTTGCTGAAATCTCAGCAAACATTGTTTCACCAATTCTTGATGATACTTGGTGGTAATGATCAGTTCACTAAGCCCACTTGGCTGCCCCATTTTCACTCTTCTAGGTTCAAGCGTTAGTTACCAGTAACACTTTGAATTTTAGGTTTCACTCTGTTTTTGCTATATAGATAGATGTGTTAGAAACTCTAAATCAAACACGGTTTTTGGTAGCTCCTTGAAACTTGACCAAATAAAGTAGTTCTATGTTCTATCTCTATGGTTTGTTTCCTCTTGAAGTACCCCATGCAGAGACTGGCGAAAAACACTTTCGTTTGAAAGGGGTTGCCAAGCTTCCAAAAAACTACTAGTTTGCTGAAATCTCAGCAAAGATTTTTTCACCAAATCTTGATGATACTTGGTGGTAATGATCAGTTCACTAATCCCACTTGGCTGCCCAATTTTTATTCTTCTAGGTTGAAGCATTCGTTACCAGTAACAGTTTGAATATTTAGGTTTCACTCTGTTTTCTCCTACATAGATAGCTGCGTTTGGAATTCTAAATCAAACACGGTTTGTGCTAGCTCCTTGAAACTTGACCAAATGAAGTAGTTCTCAGTTTTATCTCTATGGTTTGTTTCCTTTTGAAGTACCCCATGCAGAGACTGGCGAAGAACACTTTCGTTTGAAAGGGGTTGCCAAGCTCCCAAAAAACTACAAGTTTTCTGAAATCTCAGCAAACATTTTTTCACAAAATCTTGATGATACTTGGTGGTAATGATCAGTTCACTAAGCCCACTTGGCTGCCCAATTTTCACTCTTCTAGGTTCAAGCGTTCGTTTCCAGTAACACTTTGAATTTTTAGGTTTCACTCTGTTTTCTGCTATGTAGATAGATGTGTTTGAAACTCTAAATCAAACACGGTTTGTGCTAGCTCCTTGATACTTGACCAAATTAAGTAGTTCAAAGTTCTATCTCTATGGTTTGTTTACTCTTGAAGTACCCCATGCAGAGACTGGCGAAAAACACTTTCGTTTTTAAGGGGTTGCCAAGCTTCCAAAAAATACTAGTTTACTGAAATCTCAGCAAACATTTTTTCACCAAATCTTGATGATACTTGGTGGTAATGATCAGTTCACTAATCCCACGTGGCTGCCCAATTTTTATTCTTCTAGGTTGAAGCATTCGTTTCCAGTAGCAGTTTGAATGTTTAGGTTTTACTCTGTTTTCTCCTACATGGATAGCTCTGTTTTGAATTCTAAATCAAACTCGGTTTGTGCTAGCTCCTTGAAACTTGACAAAATGAAGTAGTTCTAAGTTCTATCTCTGTAGTTTGTTTCCTCTTGAAGTACCCCATGCAGAGACTGGCGAAAAACACTTTCGTTTGAAAGGCGTTGCCAAGCTTCCAAAAAACTACTAGTTTGCTGAAATCTCAGCAAACATTTTTTCACCAAATCTTGATGATACTTGGTGGTCATGATCAGTTCACTAATCCCACTTGGCTGCCCAATTTTTATTCTTCTAGGTGGAAGCATTCGTTTCCAGTAACAGTTTGAATTTTTAGGTTTCACTCTGTTTTCTCATACATAGATAGCTGTGTTTGGAATTCTAAATCAAACACGGTTTGTGCTAGCTCCTTGAAACTTGACAAAATGAAGTAGTTCTAAGTTCTATCTCTATGGTTTGTTTCCTCTTGATGTACCACATGCAGAGACTGGCAAAAAACACTTTCGTTTGAAAGGGGTTGCCAAGCTTCCAAAAAACTATTAGTTTGTTGAAATCTCAGCAAACATTTTTTCACCAAATCTTGATGATACTTGGTGGTAATGATCAGTTCAGTAAGCCCACTTGGCTGCCCAATTTTCACTCTTCTAGGTTCAAGCATTCGTTTCCAGTAACAGTTTGAATTTTTAGGTTTCACTCTGTTTTCTCCTACATAGATAGCTGTGTTTGGAATTCTAAATCAAACACGGTTTGTGATAGCTCCTTGAAACTTGAAAAAATGAAGTAGTTCTAAGTTCCATCTCTATGGATTGTTTCCTCTTGAAGTACCCCATGCAGAGACTGGCAAAAAACACTTTCGTTTGAAAGGGGTTGCCAAGCTTCCAAAAAACTACTAGTTTGCTGAAATCTCAGCAAACATTTTTTCACCAAATCTTGATGATACTTGGTGGTAATGATCAGTTCACTAAGCCCACTTGGATGCCCAATTTTCACTCTTCTAGGTTCAAGCATTCGTTTCCAGTAACAGTTTGAATTTTTAGGTTTCACTCTGTTTTCTGCTATATAGATAGATGTGTTTGAAACTCTAAATCAAACACGGTTTTTTCTAGCTCCTTGAAACTTGACCAAATGAAGTAGTTCTAAGTTCAATCTCTATGGTTTGTTTCCTCTTGAAGTACGCCAGGCAGAGACTGGCGAAAAACACTTTCGTTTGAAAGGGGTTGTCAAGCTTCCAAAAAACTACTAGTTTGCTGAAATCTCAGCAAAAATTTTTTCACCAAATCTTGATGATACTTGGTGGTAATGATCAGTTCACTAATCCCACGTGGCTGCCCAATTTTTATTCTTCTAGGTTGAAGCATTCCTTTCCAGTAGCAGTTTGAATGTTTAGGTTTCACTCTGTTTTCTCCTACATGGATAGCTCTGTTTTGAATTCTAAATCAAACTCGGTTTGTGCTAGCTCCTTGAAACTTGACAAAATGAAGTAGTTCTAAGTTCTATCTCTGTAGTTTGTTTCCTCTTGAAGTACCCCATGCAGAGACTGGCGAAAAACACTTTCATTTGAAAGGCGTTGCCAAGCTTCCAAAAAACTACTAGTTTGCTGAAATCTCAGCAAACATTTTTTCACCAAATCTTGATGATACTTGATGGTAATGATCAGTTCACTAATCCCACGTGGCTGCCCAATTTTTATTATTCTAGGTTGAAGCATTCGTTTCCAGTAACAGTTTGAATTTTTAGTTTTCACTCTGTTTTCTCTGACATAGATAGCTGTGTTTGGAATTCTAAATCAAACACGGTTTGTGCTAGCTCCTTGAAACTTGACAAAATGAAGTAGTTCTAAGTTCTATCTCTATGGTTTGTTTCCTCTTGATGTACCCCATGCAGAGACTGGCAAAAAACACTTTCGTTTGAAAGGGGTTGCCAAGCTTCCAAAAAACTACTAGTTTGCTGAAATCTCAGCAAACATTTTTTCACCAAATCTTGATGATCCTTGGTGGTAATGATCAGTTCACTAATCCCACTTGGCTGCCCAATTTTTATTCTTCTAGGTTGAAGCATTCCTTTCCAGTAACAGTTTGAATATTTAGGTTTCACTCTGTTTTCTCCTACATAGATAGCTGCGTTTGGAATTCTGAATCAAACACGGTTTGTGCTAGCTCCTTGAAACTTGACCAAATGAAGTACTTCTAAGTTCTATCCATATGGTTTGTTTCCTCTTGAAGTACTCCATGCAGAGACTGGCGAAAAACACTTTTGTTTGAAAGGGGTTGCCAAGCTTCCAAAAAACTACAAGTTTTCTGAAATCTCAGCAAACATTTTTTCACCAAATCTTGATGATACTTGGTGGTAATGATCAGTTCACTAAGCCCACTTGGCTGCCCAATTTTCACTCTTCTAGGTTCAAGCGTTCGTTTCCAGTAACACTTTGAATTTTTAGGTTTCACTCTGTTTTCTGCTATGTAGATAGATGTGTTTGAAACTCTAAATCAAACACGGTTTGTGCTAGCTACTTGAAACTTGACCAAATGAAGTAGTTCTAAGTTCTATCTCTGTGGTTTGTTTCCTCTTGAAGTACCCCATGCAGAGACTTGCGAAAAACACTTTCGTTTGAAAGGGGTTGCCAAGCTTCCAAAAAACTACTAGTTTGCTGAAATCTCAGCAAACATTGTTTCACCAATACTTGATGATACTTGGTGGTAATGATCAGTTCACTAAGCCCACTTGGCTGCCCCATTTTCACTCTTCTAGGTTCAAGCGTTAGTTACCAGTAACACTTTGAATTTTAGGTTTCACTCTGTTTTCTGCTATATAGATAGATGTGTTTGAAACTCTAAATCAAACACGGTTTTTGGTAGCTCCTTGAAACTTGACCAAATGAAGTAGTTCTATGTTCTATCTCTATGGTTTGTTTCCTCTTGAAGTACCCCATGCAGAGACTGGCGAAAAACACTTTCGTTTGAAAGGGGTTGCCAAGCTTCCAAAAAACTACTAGTTTGCTGAAATCTCAGCAAAGATTTTTTCACCAAATCTTGATGATACTTGGTGGTAATGATCAGTTCACTAATCCCACTTGGCTGCCCAATTTTTATTCTTCTAGGTTGAAGCATTCGTTACCAGTAACAGTTTGAATATTTAGGTTTCACTCTGTTTTCTCCTACACAGATAGCTGCGTTTGGAATTCTAAATCAAACACGGTTTGTGCTAGCTCCTTGAAACTTGACCAAATGAAGTAGTTCTAAGTTCTATCTCTATGGTTTGTTTCCTCTTGAAGTACCCCATGCAGAGACTGGCGAAAAACACTTTCGTTTGAAAGGGGTTGCCAAGCTTCCAAAAAACTACTAGTTTGCTGAAATCTCAGCAAACATTTTCTCACCAAATCTTGATGATCCTTGGTGGTAATGATGAGTTCAAAAGCCCACTTGGCTGCCCAATTTTCACTCTTCTAGGTTAGCATTCGTTACCAGTAACAGTTTGAATATTTAGGTTACACTCTGTTTTCTCCTACACAGATAGCTGCGTTTGGAATTCCTAAATCAAACACGGTTTGTGCTAGCTCCTTGAAACTTGACCAAATGAAGTAGTTCTAAGTTCTATCTCTATGGTTTGTTTCCTTTTGAAGTACCCCATGCAGAGACTGGCGAAAAACACTTTCGTTTGAAAGGGGTTGCCAAGCTCCCAAAAAACTACAAGTTTTCTGAAATCTCAGCAAACATTTTTTCACCAAATCTTGATGATACTTGGTGGTAATGATCAGTTCACTAAGCCCACTTGGCTGCCCAATTTTCACTCTTCTTGGTTCAAGCGTTCGTTTCCAGTAACACTTTGAATTTTTAGGTTTCACTCTGTTTTCTGCTATGTAGATAGATGTGTTTGAAACTCTAAATCAAACACGGTTTGTGCTAGCTCCTTGATACTTGACCAAATTAACTAGTTCTAAGTTCTATCTCTATGGTTTGTTTCCTCTTGAAGTACCCCATGCAGAGACTGGCGAAAAACACTTTCGTTTTTAAGGGGTTGCCAAGCTTCCAAAAAATACTAGTTTACTGAAATCTCAGCAAACATTTTTTCATCAAATCTTGATGATACTTGGTGGTAATGATCAGTTCACTAATCCCACTTGCTGCCCAATTTTTATTCTTCTAGGTGGAAGCATTCGTTTCCAGTAACAGTTTGAATTTTTAGGTTTCACTGTGTTTCTCCGACATAGATAGCTGTGTTTGGAATTCTAAATCAAACACGGTTTGTGCTAGCTCCTTGAAACTTGACAAAATGAAGTAGTTCTAAGTTCTATCTCTATGGTTTGTTTCCTCTTGAAGTACCCCATGCAGAGACTGGCAAAAACCACTTTCGTTTGAAAGGGGTTGCCAAGCTTCCAAAAAACTACAAGTTTTCTGAAATCTCAGCAAACATTTTTTCACCAAATCTTGATGATACTTGGTGGTAATGATCAGTTCACTAAGCCCACTTGGCTGCCCAATTTTCACTCTTCTAGGTTCAAGCGTTCGTTTCCAGTAACACTTTGAATTTTTAGGTTTCACTCTGTTTTCTGCTATGTAGATAGATGTGTTTGAAACTCTAAATCAAACACGGTTTGTGCTAGCTACTTGAAACTTGACCAGATGAAGTAGTTCTAAGTTCTATCTCTGTGGTTTGTTTCCTCTTGAAGTACCCCATGCAGAGACTTGCGAAAAACACTTTCGTTTGAAAGGGGTTGCCAAGCTTCCAAAAAACTACTAGTTTGCTGAAATCTCAGCAAACATTGTTTCACCAATACTTGATGATACTTGGTGGTAATGATCAGTTCACTAAGCCCACTTGGCTGCCCCATTTTCACTCTTCTTGGTTCAAGCGTTAGTTACCAGTAACACTTTGAATTTTAGGTTTCACTCTGTTTTCTGCTATATAGATAGATGTGTTTGAAACTCTAAATCAAACACGGTTTTTGGTAACTCCTTGAAATTTGACCAAATGAAGTAGTTCTATGTTCTATCTCTATGGTTTGTTTCCTCTTGAAGTACCCCATGCAGAGACTGGCGAAAAACACTTTCGTTTGAAAGGGGTTGCCAAGCTTCCAAAAAACTACTAGTTTGCTGAAATCTCAGCAAAGATTTTTTCACCAAATCTTGATGATACTTGGTGGTAATGATCAGTTCACTAATCCCACTTGGCTGCCCAATTTTTATTCTTCTAGGTTGAAGCATTCGTTACCAGTAACAGTTTGAATATTTAGGTTACACTCTGTTTTCTCCTACACAGATAGCTGCGTTTGGAATTCTAAATCAAACACGGTTTGTGCTAGCTCCTTGAAACTTGACCAAATGAAGTAGTTCTAAGTTCTATCTCTATGGTTTGTTTCCTCTTGAAGTACCCCATGCAGAGACTGGCGAAAAACACTTTCGTTTGAAAGGGGTTGCCAAGCTTCCAAAAAACTACTAGTTTGCTGAAATCTCAGCAAACATTTTCTCACCAAATCTTGATGATACTTGGTGGTAATGATCAGTTCACTAAGCCCACTTGGCTGCCCAATTTTCACTCTTCTAGGTTCAAGCGTTCGTTTCCAGTAACACTTTGAATTTTTAGGTTTCACTCTGTTTTCTGCTATGTAGATAGATGTGTTTGAAACTCTAAATCAAACACGGTTTGTGCTAGCTACTTGAAACTTGACCAGATGAAGTAGTTCTAAGTTCTATCTCTGTGGTTTGTTTCCTCTTGAAGTACCCCATGCAGAGACTTGCGAAAAACACTTTCGTTTGAAAGGGGTTGCCAAGCTTCCAAAAAACTACTAGTTTGCTGAAATCTCAGCAAACATTGTTTCACCAATACTTGATGATACTTGGTGGTAATGATCAGTTCACTAAGCCCACTTGGCTGCCCCATTTTCACTCTTCTTGGTTCAAGCGTTAGTTACCAGTAACACTTTGAATTTTAGGTTTCACTCTGTTTTCTGCTATATAGATAGATGTGTTTGAAACTCTAAATCAAACACGGTTTTTGGTAACTCCTTGAAACTTGACCAAATGAAGTAGTTCTATGTTCTATCTCTATGGTTTGTTTCCTCTTGAAGTACCCCATGCAGAGACTGGCGAAAAACACTTTCGTTTGAAAGGGGTTGCCAAGCTTCCAAAAAACTACTAGTTTGCTGAAATCTCAGCAAAGATTTTTTCACCAAATCTTGATGATACTTGGTGGTAATGATCAGTTCACTAATCCCACTTGGCTGCCCAATTTTTATTCTTCTAGGTTGAAGCATTCGTTACCAGTAACAGTTTGAATATTTAGGTTACACTCTGTTTTCTCCTACACAGATAGCTGCGTTTGGAATTCTAAATCAAACACGGTTTGTGCTAGCTCCTTGAAACTTGACCAAATGAAGTAGTTCTAAGTTCTATCTCTATGGTTTGTTTCCTCTTGAAGTACCCCATGCAGAGACTGGCGAAAAACACTTTCGTTTGAAAGGGGTTGCCAAGCTTCCAAAAAACTACTAGTTTGCTGAAATCTCAGCAAACATTTTCTCACCAAATCTTGATGATACTTGGTGGTAATGATCAGTTCACTAAGCCCACTTGGCTGCCCAATTTTCACTCTTCTAGGTTCAAGCGTTCGATACCAGTAACACTTTGAATTTTTTAGGTTTCACTCTGTTTTCTGCTATATAGATAGATGTGTTGAAACTCTAAATCAAACACGGTTTGTGCTAGCTACTTGAAACTTGACCAAATGAAGTAGTTCTAAGTTCTATCTCTGTGGTTTGTTTCCTCTTGAAGTACCCCATGCAGAGACTTGCGAAAAACACTTTCGTTTGAAAGGGGTTGCCAAGCTTCCAAAAAACTACTAGTTTGCTGAAATCTCAGCAAACATTGTTTCACCAATTCTTGATGATACTTGGTGTTAATGATCAGTTCACTAAGCCCTCTTGGCTGCCCCATTTTCACTCTTCTAGGTTCAAGCGTTAGTTACCAGTAACACTTTGAATTTTAGGTTTCATTCTGTTTTCTGCTATAGAGATAGATGTGTTTGAAACTCTAAATCAAACACGGTTTTTGGTAGCTCCTTGAAACTTGACCAAAATGAAGTAGTTCTATGTTCTATCTCTATGGTTTGTTTCCTCTTGAAGTACCCCATGCAGAGACTGGCGAAAAACACTTTCGTTTGAAAGGGGTTGCCAAGCTTCCAAAAAACTACTAGTTTGCTGAAATCTCAGCAAAGATTTTTTTCACCAAATCTTGATGATACTTGGTGGTAATGATCAGTTCACTAATCCCACTTGGCTGCCCAATTTTTATTCTTCTAGGTTGAAGCATTCGTTACCAGTAACAGTTTGAATATTAGGTTTCACTCTGTTTTCTCTACATAGATAGCTGCGTTTGGAATTCTAAATCAAACACGGTTTGTGCTAGCTCTTGAAACTTGACCAAATGAAGTAGTTCTAAGTTCTATCTCTATGGTTTGTTTCCTTTTGAAGTACCCCATGCAGAGACTGGCGAAAAACACTTTCGTTTGAAAGGGGTTGCCAAGCTCCCAAAAAACTACAAGTTTTCTGAAATCTCAGCAAACATTTTTTTCACCAAATCTTGATGATACTTGGTGGTAATGATCAGTTCACTAAGCCCACTTGGCTGCCCAATTTTCACTCTTCTAGGTTCAAGCGTTCGTTTCCAGTAACACTTTGAATTTTTAGGTTTCCACTCTGTTTTCCTGCTATGTAGATAGATGTGTTTGAAACTCTAAATCAAACACGGTTTGTGCTAGCTCCTTGATACTTGACCAAATTAACTAGTTCTAAGTTCTATCTCTATGGTTTGTTGCTCTTGAAGTACCCCATGCAGAGACTGGCGAAAAACACTTTCGTTTTTAAGGGGTTGCCAAGCTTCCAAAAAATACTAGTTTACTGAAATCTCAGCAAACATTTTTTCACCAAATCTTGATGATACTTGGTGGTAATGATCAGTTCACTAATCCCACTTGGCTGCCCAATTTTTATTCTTCTAGGTGGAAGCATTCGTTTCCAGTAACAGTTGAATTTTTAGGTTTCACTGTGTTTCTCCGACATAGATAGCTGTGTTTGGAATTCTAAATCAAACACGGTTTGTGCTAGCTCCTTGAAACTTGACAAAATGAAGTAGTTCTAAGTTCTATCTCTATGGTTTGTTTCCTCTTGAAGTACCCCATGCAGAGACTGGCAAAAACCACTTTCGTTTGAAAGGGGTTGCCAAGCTTCCAAAAAACTACTAGTTTGCTGAAATCTCAGCAAACATTTTTTCACCAAATCTTGATGATACTTGGTGGTAATGATCAGTTCACTAATCCCACTTGGATGCCCAATTTTCACTCTTCTAGGTTCAAGCGTTCGTTTCCAGTAACACTTTGAATTTTTAGGTTTCACTCTGTTTTCTGCTATATAGATAGATTGTTTGAAACTCTAAATCAAACACGGTTTTTTCTAGCTCTTGAAACTTGACCAAATGAAGTAGTTCTAAGTTCAATCTCTATGGTTTGTTCCTCTTGAATGTACCCCAGGCAGAAACTGGCGAAAAACACTTTCGTTGAAAGGGGTTGTCAAAGCTTCCAAAAAACTACTAGTTTGCTGAAATCTCAGCAAAATTTTTTCACCAAATCTTGATGATACTTGTTGGTAATGATCAGTTCACTAATCCCACGTGGGCTGCCCAATTTTTATTCTTCTAGGTTGAAGCATTCGTTCCAGTAGCAGTTTGAATGTTTAGGTTTCACTCTGTTTTCTCCTACATGGATAGCTCTGTTTTGAATTCTAAATCAAACTCGGTTTGTGCTAGCTCCTTGAAACTTGACAAAATGAAGTAGTTCTAAGTTCTATCTCGGTAGTTTTGTTTCCTCTTGAAGTACCCCATGCAGAGAATGGCGAAAACACTTTCGTTTGAAAGGCGTTGCCAAAGCTTCCAAAAAACTACTAGTTTGCTGAAATCTCAGCAAACATTTTTTCACCAAATCTTGATGATACTTGGTGGTAATGATCAGTCACTAATCCCACTTGGCTGCCCAATTTTTATTCTTCTAGGTGGAAGCATTCGTTTCCAGTAACAGTTTGAATTTTTAGGTTTCACTGTGTTTCTCCGACATAGAAGCTGTGTTTGGAATTCTAAATCAAACACGGTTTGTGCTAGCTCCTTGAAACTTGACAAAATGAAGTAGTTCTAAGTTCTATCTCTATGGATTGTTTCCTCTTGAAGTACCCCATGCAGAGACTGGCAAAAAACACTTTCGTTTGAAAGGGGTTGCCAAGCTTCCAAAAAACTACTAGTTTGCTGAAATCTCAGCAAACATTTTTTCACCAAATCTTGATGATCTTGTGGTAATGATCAGTTCACTAATACCACTTGGCTGCCCAATTTTTATTCTTCTAGGTTGAAGCATTCGTTTCCAGTAACAGTTTGAATATTTAGGTTTCACACTCTGTTTTCTCCTACATAGATAGCTGCGTTTGGAATTCTGAATCAAACACGGTTTGTGCTAGCTCCTTGAAACCTTGACCAAATGAAGTACTTCTAAGTTCTATCCATATGGTTTGTTTCCTCTTGAAGTACTCCATGCAGAGACTGGCGAAAAACACTTTCATTTGAAAGGGTTTGCCAAGCTTCCAAAAAACTACTAGTTTGCTGAAATCTCAGCAAACATTTTTTCACCAAATCTTGATGATACTTGGTGGTAATGATCAGTTCACTAAGCCACTTGGCTGCCCAATTTTCACTCGTCTAGGTTCAAGCGTTCGTTCCAGTAACAGTTTGAATTTTTAGGTTTCACTCTGTTTTCTCCTACATAGATAGCTGTGTTTGGAATTCTAAATCAAACACGGTTTGTGCTAGCTCCTTGAACTTGACCAAATGAAGTAGTTCTAAGTTCTATCTCTATGGTTTGTTTCCTCTTGAAGTACCCCATGCAGAGACTGGCGAAAAACACTTTCGTTTGAAAGGGGTTGCCAAGCTTCAAAAAACTACAAGTTTCTGAAATCTCAGCAAACATTTTTTCACCAAATCTTGATGATACTTGGTGGTAATGATCAGTTCACTAAGACCACTTTGCTGCCCAATTTTCACTCTTCTAGGTTCAAGCGTTCGTTTCCAGTAACACTTTGAATTTTTAGGTTTCACTCTGTTTTCTGCTATGTAGATAGATGTGTCTGAAACTCTAAATCAAACACGGTTTGTGCTAGCTCCTTGATACTTGACCAAATTAAGTAGTTCTAAGTTCTATCTCTATGGTTGTTTACTCTTGAAGTACCCCATGCAGAGACTGGCGAAAACACTTTCGTTTGTAAGGGGTTGCCAAGCTTACAAAGAATACTAGTTTGCTGAAATCTCCAGCAAAAATTTTTTCACCAAAATCTTGTGATACTTGGTGGTAATGTTCAGTTCACTAAGCCACTTGGCTGCCCAATTTTTATTCTTCCTAGGTGAAAGGCATTCGTTTCCAGTACAAGTTGAATTTTAGGTTTCACTCTGTTTCTCTCCGACATAGATAGCTGTGTTTGGAATTCTAAATCAAACACGGTTGTGCTAGCTCCTTGAAACTTGACAAAATGAAGTAGTTCTAAGTTCTATCTCTATGGTTTGTTTCCTCTTGATGTACCACATGCAGAGACTGGCAAAAACACTTTCGTTTGAAAAGGGTTGCCAAGCTTCCAAAAAACTATTAGTTTGTTGAAATCTCAGCAAACATTTTTTCACACAATCTTGATGATACTTGGTGGTAATGATCAGTTCACTAAGCCCACTTGGCTGCCCAATTTTCACTCTTCTAGGTTCAAGCATTCGTTTCCAGTAACACTTTGAATTTTTAGGTTTCACTCTGTTTTCTCCTACATAGATAGCTGTGTTTTGAATTCTAAATCAAACACGGTTGGTGATAGCTCCTTGAACTTGAAAAAATGAAGTAGTTCTAAGTTCCATCTCTATGGATTGTTTCCTCTTTGAAGTACCCCATGCAGAGACTGGCAAAAAACACTTTCGTTTGAAAGGGGTTGCCAAAGCTTCCAAAAAACTACTAGTTTGCTGAAATCTCAGCAAACATTTTTTCACCAAATCTTGATGATACTTGGTGGTAATGATCAGTTCACTAAGCCCACTTGGATGCCCAATTTTCACTCTTCTAGGTTCAAGCGTTCGTTCCAGTAACACTTTGAATTTTTAGGTTTCACTCTGTTTTCTGCTATATAGATAGATGTGTTTGAAACTCTAAATCAAACACGGTTTTGCTAGCTCCTTGAAACTTGACCAAATGAAGTAGTTCTAAGTTCAATCTCTATGGTTTGTTTCCTCTTGAAGTACCCCAGGCAGAGACTGGCGAAAAACACTTTCGTTTGAAAGGGGTTGTCAAGCTTCCAAAAAACTACTAGTTTGCTGAAATCTCAGCAAAAATTTTTTCACCAAATCTTGATGATACTTGGTGGTAATAATCAGTTCACTAATCCCACGTGGCTGCCCAATTTTTATTTCTTCTAGGTTGAAAGCATTCGTTTCCAGTAGCAGTTTGAATGTTTAGGTTTCACTCTGTTTTCTCCTACATGGATAGCTCTGTTTTGAATTCTAAATCAAACTCGGTTGTGCTAGCTCCTTGAAACTTGACAAAATGAAGTAGTTCTAAGTTCTATCTCTGTAGTTTGTTTCCTCTTGAAGTACCACATGCAGAGACTGGCGAAAAACACTTTCGTTTGAAAGGCGTTGCCAAGCTTCCAAAAAACTACTAGTTTGCTGAAATCTCAGCAAACATTTTTTCAACACCAAATCTTGATGATACTTGGTGGTAATGATCAGTTCACTAATCCCACGTGGCTGCCCAATTTTTATTATTCTAGGTTGAAGCATTCGTTTCCAGTAACAGTTTGAATTTTTAGTTTTCACTCTGTTTTCTCTGACATAGATAGCTGTGTTTGGAATTCTAAATCAAACACGGTTTGTGCTAGCTCCTTTGAAACTTGACAAAATGAAGTAGTTTCTAAGTTCTATCTCTATGGTTTGTTTCCTCTTGATGTACCCCATGCAGAGACTGGCAAAAACACTTTCGTTTTAAAGGGGTTTGCCAAGCTACCAAAAAAATAATTAGTTTGTTGAAATCTCAGCAAACATTTTTTTCACAAATCTTGATGATACTTGGTGGTAATGATCAGTTCACTAAGCCCACTTGGCTGCCCAATTTTCACTCTTCTAGGTTCAAGCATTCGATTCCAGTAACAGTTTGAATTTTTAGGTTTCACTCTGTTTTCTCCTACATACATAGCTGTGTTTGGAATTCTAAATCAAACACGGTTTGTGATAGCTCCTTGAAACTTGAAAAATGAAGTAGTTCTTAGTTCCATCTCTATGGATTGTTTCCTCTTGAAGTACCCCATGCAGAGACTGCAAAAAACACTTTCGTTTGAAAGGGGTTGCCAAGCTTCCAAAAAACTACTAGTTTGCTGAAATCTCAGCAAACATTTTTTCACCAAATCTTATGATCCTTGGTGGTATGATCAGTTCACTAATCCCACTTGGCTGCCCAATTTTTATTCTTCTAGGTTGAAGCATTCGTTTCCAGTAACAGTTTGAATATTTAGGTTTCACTCTGTTTTCTCCTACATAGATAGCTGCGTTTGGAATTCTGAATCAAACACGGTTTGTGCTAGCTCCTTGAAACTTGACCAAATGAAGTACTTCTAAGTTCTATCCATATGGTTTGTTTCCTCTTGAAGTACTCCATGCAGAGACTGGCGAAAAACACTTTCATTTGAAAGGGTTGCCAAGCTTCCAAAAAACTACTAGTTTGCTGAAATCTCAGCAAACATTTTTTCACCAAATCTTGATGATACTTGGTGGTAATGATCAGTTCACTAAGCCCACTTGGCTGCCCAATTTTCACTCGTCTAGGTTCAAGCGTTCGTTTCCAGTAACAGTTTGAATTTTTAGGTTTCACTCTGTTTTCTCCTACATAGATAGCTGTGTTTGGAATTCTAAATCAAACACGGTTTGTGCTAGCTCCTTGAAACTTGACCAAATGAAGTAGTTCTAAGTTCTATCTCTATGGTTTGTTTCCTCTTGAAGTACCCCATGCAGAGACTGGCGAAAAACACTTTCGTTTGAAAGGGGTTGCCAAGCTTCCAAAAAACTACAAGTTTTCTGAAATCTCAGCAAACATTTTTTCACCAAATCTTGATGATACTTGGTGGTAATGATCAGTTCACTAAGACCACTTGGCTGCCCAATTTTCACTCTTCTAGGTTCAAGCGTTCGTTTCCAGTAACACTTTGAATTTTTAGGTTTCACTCTGTTTTCTGCTATGTAGATAGATGTGTCTGAAACTCTAAATCAAACACGGTTTGTGCTAGCTCCTTGATACTTGACCAAATTAAGTAGTTCTAAGTTCTATCTCTATGGTTTGTTTACTCTTGAAGTACCCCATGCAGAGACTGGCGAAAAACACTTTCGTTTGTAAGGGGTTGCCAAGCTTACAAAAAATACTAGTTTGCTGAAATCTCAGCAAAAATTTTTTCACCAAATCTTGATGATACTTGGTGGTAATGATCAGTTCACTAATCCCACTTGGCTGCCCAATTTTTATTCTTCTAGGTGGAAGCATTCGTTTCCAGTAACAGTTTGAATTTTTAGGTTTCACTCTGTTTCTCCGACATAGATAGCTGTGTTTGGAATTCTAAATCAAACACGGTTTGTGCTAGCTCCTTGAAACTTGACAAAATGAAGTAGTTCTAAGTTCTATCTCTATGGTTTGTTTCCTCTTGATGTACCACATGCAGAGACTGGCGAAAAACACTTTCGTTTGAAAGGGGTTGCCAAGCTTCCAAAAAACTATTAGTTTGTTGAAATCTCAGCAAACATTTTTTCACCAAATCTTGATGATACTTGGTGGTAATGATCAGTTCAGTAAGCCCACTTGGCTGCCCAATTTTCACTCTTCTAGGTTCAAGCATTCGTTTCCAGTAACAGTTTGAATTTTTAGGTTTCACTCTGTTTTCTCCTACATAGATAGCTGTGTTTGGAATTCTAAATCAAACACGGTTTGTGATAGCTCCTTGAAACTTGAAAAAATGAAGTAGTTCTAAGTTCCATCTCTATGGATTGTTTCCTCTTGAAGTACCCCATGCAGAGACTGGCAAAAAACACTTTCGTTTGAAAGGGGTTGCCAAGCTTCCAAAAAACTACTAGTTTGCTGAAATCTCAGCAAACATTTTTTCACCAAATCTTGATGATACTTGGTGGTAATGATCAGTTCACTAAGCCCACTTGGATGCCCAATTTTCACTCTTCTAGGTTCAAGCGTTCGTTTCCAGTAACACTTTGAATTTTTAGGTTTCACTCTGTTTTCTCTGACATAGATAGCTGTGTTTGGAATTCTAAATCAAACACGGTTTGTGCTAGCTCCTTGAAACTTGACAAAATGAAGTAGTTCTAAGTTCTATCTCTATGGTTTGTTTCCTCTTGATGTACCCCATGCAGAGACTGGCAAAAAACACTTTCGTTTGAAAGGGGTTGCCAAGCTTCCAAAAAACTACTAGTTTGCTGAAATCTCAGCAAACATTTTTTCACCAAATCTTGATGATCCTTGGTGGTAATGATCAGTTCACTAATCCCACTTGGCTGCCCAATTTTTATTCTTCTAGGTTGAAGCATTCGTTTCCAGTAACAGTTTGAATATTTAGGTTTCACTCTGTTTTCTCCTACATAGATAGCTGCGTTTGGAATTCTGAATCAAACACGGTTTGTGCTAGCTCCTTGAAACTTGACCAAATGAAGTACTTCTAAGTTCTATCCATATGGTTTGTTTCCTCTTGAAGTACTCCATGCAGAGACTGGCGAAAAACACTTTTGTTTGAAAGGGGTTGCCAAGCTTCCAAAAAACTACTAGTTTGCTGAAATCTCAGCAAACATTTTTTCACCAAATCTTGATGATACTTGGTGGTAATGATCAGTTCACTAAGCCCACTTGGCTGCCCAATTTTCACTCTTCTAGGTTCAAGCGTTCGTTTCCAGTAACAGTTTGAATTTTTAGGTTTCACTCTGTTTTCTCCTACATAGATAGCTGTGTTTGGAATTCTAAAATCAAACACGGTTTGTGCTAGCTCCTTGAAACTTGACCAAATGAAGTAGTTCTAAGTTCTATCCATATGGTTTGTTTCCTCTTGAACTACCCCATGCAGAGACTGGCGAAAAACACTTTCCTTTGAAAGGGGTTGCGAAGCTTCCAAAAACTACAAGTTTTCTGAAATCTCAGCAAACATTTTTTCACCAAATCTTGATGATACTTGGTGGTAATGATCAGTTCACTAAGCCCACTTGGCTGCCCAATTTTCACTCTTCTAGGTTCAAGCGTTCGTTTCCAGTAACACTTTGAATTTTTAGGTTTCACTCTGTTTTCTGCTATGTAGATAGATGTGTTTGAAACTCTAAATCAAACACGGTTTGTGCTAGCTCCTTGATACTTGACCAAATTAAGTAGTTCTAAGTTCTATCTCTATGGTTTGTTTACTCTTGAAGTACCCCATGCAGAGACTGGCGAAAAACACTTTCGTTTGTAAGGGGTTGCCAAGCTTACAAAAAATACTAGTTTGTTGAAATCTCAGCAAAAATTTTTTCACCAAATCTTGATGATACTTGGTGGTAATGATCAGTTCACTAATCCCACTTGGCTGCCCAATTTTTATTCTTCTAGTTGGAAGCATTCGTTTCCAGTAACAGTTTGAATTTTTAGGTTTCACTCTGTTTCTCCGACATAGATAGGTGTGTTTGGAATTCTAAATCAAACACGGTTTGTGCTAGCTCCTTGAAACTTGACAAAATGAAGTAGTTCTAAGTTCTATCTCTATGGTTTGTTTCCTCTTGAAGTACCCCATGCAGAGACTGGCGAAAAACACTTTCGTTTGAAAGGGGTTGCCAAGCTTCCAAAAAACTACAAGTTTTCTGAAATCTCAGCAAACATTTTTTCACCAAATCTTGATGATACTTGGTGGTAATGATCAGTTCACTAAGCCCACTTGGCTGCCCAATTTTCACTCTTCTAGGTTCAAGCGTTCGTTTCCAGTAACACTTTGAATTTTTAGTTTTCACTCTGTTTTCTGCTATGTAGATAGATGTGTTTGAAACTCTAAATCGAACACGGTTTGTGCTAGCTCCTTGATACTTGACCAAATTAAGTAGTTCTAAGTTCTATCTCTATGGTTTGTTTACTCTTGAAGTACCCCATGCAGAGACTGGCGAAAAACACTTTCGTTTGTAAGGGGTTGCCAAGCTTACAAAAAATACTAGTTTGCTGAAATCTCAGCAAAAATTTTCTCACCAAATCTTGATGATACTTGGTGGTAATGATCAGTTCACTAATCCCACGTGGCTGCCCAATTTTTATTATAATAGGTGGAAGCATTCGTTTCCAGTAACAGTTTGAATTTTTAGGTTTCACTCTGTTTCTCCGACATAGATAGCTGTGTTTGGAATTCTAAATCAAACACGGTTTGTGCTAGCTCCTTGAAACTTGACAAAATGAAGTAGTTCTAAGTTCTATCTCTATGGTTTGTTTCCTCTTGATGTACCCCATGCAGAGACTGGCAAAAAACACTTTCGTTTGAAAGGGGTTGCCAAGCTTCCAAAAAACTATTAGTTTGTTGAAATCTCAGCAAACATTTTTTCACCAAATCTTGATGATACTTGGTGGTAATGATCAGTTCACTAAGCCCACTTGGCTGCCCAATTTTCACTCTTCTAGGTTCAAGCATTCGTTTCCAGTAACAGTTTGAATTTTTAGGTTTCACTCTGTTTTCTCCTACATAGATAGCTGTGTTTTGAATTCTAAATCAAACACGGTTTGTGATAGCTCCTTGAAACTTGAAAAAATGAAGTAGTTCTAAGTTCCATCTCTATGGATTGTTTCCTCTTGAAGTACCCCATGCAGAGACTGGCAAAAAACACTTTCGTTTGAAAGGGGTTGCCAAGCTTCCAAAAAACTACTAGTTTGCTGAAATCTCAGCAAACATTTTTTCACCAAATCTTGATGATACTTGGTGGTAATGATCAGTTCACTAAGCCCACTTGGATGCCCAATTTTCACTCTTCTAGGTTCAAGCGTTCGTTTCCAGTAACACTTTGAATTTTTAGGTTTCACTCTGTTTTCTGCTATATAGATAGATGTGTTTGAAACTCTAAATCAAACACGGTTTTTGCTAGCTCCTTGAAACTTGACCAAATGAAGTAGTTCTAAGTTCAATCTCTATGGTTTGTTTCCTCTTGAAGTACCCCAGGCAGAGACTGGCGAAAAACACTTTCGTTTGAAAGGGGTTGTCAAGCTTCCAAAAAACTACTAGTTTGCTGAAATCTCAGCAAAAATTTTTTCACCAAATCTTGATGATACTTGGTGGTAATAATCAGTTCACTAATCCCACGTGGCTGCCCAATTTTTATTCTTCTAGGTTGAAGCATTCGTTTCCAGTAGCAGTTTGAATGTTTAGGTTTCACTCTGTTTTCTCCTACATGGATAGCTCTGTTTTGAATTCTAAATCAAACTCGGTTGTGCTAGCTCCTTGAAACTTGACAAAATGAAGTAGTTCTAAGTTCTATCTCTGTAGTTTGTTTCCTCTTGAAGTACCACATGCAGAGACTGGCGAAAAACACTTTCGTTTGAAAGGCGTTGCCAAGCTTCCAAAAAACTACTAGTTTGCTGAAATCTCAGCAAACATTTTTTCACCAAATCTTGATGATACTTGGTGGTAATGATCAGTTCACTAATCCCACGTGGCTGCCCAATTTTTATTATTCTAGGTTGAAGCATTCGTTTCCAGTAACAGTTTGAATTTTTAGTTTTCACTCTGTTTTCTCTGACATAGATAGCTGTGTTTGGAATTCTAAATCAAACACGGTTTGTGCTAGCTCCTTGAAACTTGACAAAATGAAGTAGTTCTAAGTTCTATCTCTATGGTTTGTTTCCTCTTGATGTACCCCATGCAGAGACTGGCAAAAAACACTTTCGTTTTAAAGGGGTTGCCAAGCTACCAAAAAAATATTAGTTTGTTGAAATCTCAGCAAACATTTTTTCACCAAATCTTGATGATACTTGGTGGTAATGATCAGTTCACTAAGCCCACTTGGCTGCCCAATTTTCACTCTTCTAGGTTCAAGCATTCGATTCCAGTAACAGTTTGAATTTTTAGGTTTCACTCTGTTTTCTCCTACATACATAGCTGTGTTTGGAATTCTAAATCAAACACGGTTTGTGATAGCTCCTTGAAACTTGAAAAAATGAAGTAGTTCTAAGTTCCATCTCTATGGATTGTTTCCTCTTGAAGTACCCCATGCAGAGACTGGCAAAAAACACTTTCGTTTGAAAGGGGTTGCCAAGCTTCCAAAAAACTACTAGTTTGCTGAAATCTCAGCAAACATTTTTTCACCAAATCTTGATGATCCTTGGTGGTAATGATCAGTTCACTAATCCCACGTGGCTGCCCAATTTTTATTATTCTAGGTTGAAGCATTCGTTTCCAGTAACAGTTTGAATTTTTAGTTTTCACTCTGTTTTCTCTGACATAGATAGCTGTGTTTGGAATTCTAAATCAAACACGGTTTGTGCTAGCTCCTTGAAACTTGACAAAATGAAGTAGTTCTAAGTTCTATCTCTATGGTTTGTTTCCTCTTGATGTATCCCATGCAGAGACTGGCAAAAACACTTTCGTTTGAAAGGGGTTGCCAAGCTACCAAAAAAATATTAGTTTGTTGAAATCTCAGCAAACATTTTTTCACCAAATCTTGATGATACTTGGTGGTAATGATCAGTTCACTAAGCCCACTTGGCTGCCCAATTTTCACTCTTCTAGGTTCAAGCATTCGATTCCAGTAACAGTTTGAATTTTTAGGTTTCACTCTGTTTTCTCCTACATAGATAGCTGTGTTTTTAATTCTAAATCAAACACGGTTTGTGATAGCTCCTTGAAACTTGAAAAAATGAAGTAGTTCTAAGTTCCATCTCTATGGATTGTTTCCTCTTGAAGTACCCCATGCAGAGACTGGCAAAAAACACTTTCGTTTGAAAGGGGTTGCCAAGCTTCCAAAAAACTACTAGTTTGCTGAAATCTCAGCAAACATTTTTTCACCAAATCTTGATGATCCTTGGTGGTAATGATCAGTTCACTAATCCCACTTGGCTGCCCAATTTTTATTCTTCTAGGTTGAAGCATTCGTTTCCAGTAACAGTTTGAATATTTAGGTTTCACTCTGTTTTCTCCTACATAGATAGCTGCGTTTGGAATTCTGAATCAAACACGGTTTGTGCTAGCTCCTTGAAACTTGACCAAATGAAGTACTTCTAAGTTCTATCCATATGGTTTGTTTCCTCTTGAAGTACTCCATGCAGAGACTGGCGAAAAACACTTTCATTTGAAAGGGTTTGCCAAGCTTCCAAAAAACTACTAGTTTGCTGAAATCTCAGCAAACATTTTTTCACCAAATCTTGATGATACTTGGTGGTAATGATCAGTTCACTAAGCCCACTTGGCTGCCCAATTTTCACTCGTCTAGGTTCAAGCGTTCGTTTCCAGTAACAGTTTGAATTTTTAGGTTTCACTCTGTTTTCTCCTACATAGATAGCTGTGTTTGGAATTCTAAATCAAACACGGTTTGTGCTAGCTCCTTGAAACTTGACCAAATGAAGTAGTTCTAAGTTCTATCTCTATGGTTTGTTTCCTCTTGAAGTACCCCATGCAGAGACTGGCGAAAAACACTTTCGTTTGAAAGGGGTTGCCAAGCTTCCAAAAAACTACAAGTTTTCTGAAATCTCAGCAAACATTTTTTCACCAAATCTTGATGATACTTGGTGGTAATGATCAGTTCACTAAGACCACTTGGCTGCCCAATTTTCACTCTTCTAGGTTCAAGCGTTCGTTTCCAGTAACACTTTGAATTTTTAGGTTTCACTCTGTTTTCTGCTATGTAGATAGATGTGTCTGAAACTCTAAATCAAACACGGTTTGTGCTAGCTCCTTGATACTTGACCAAATTAAGTAGTTCTAAGTTCTATCTCTATGGTTTGTTTACTCTTGAAGTACCCCATGCAGAGACTGGCGAAAAACACTTTCGTTTGTAAGGGGTTGCCAAGCTTACAAAAAATACTAGTTTGCTGAAATCTCAGCAAAAATTTTTTCACCAAATCTTGATGATACTTGGTGGTAATGATCAGTTCACTAATCCCACTTGGCTGCCCAATTTTTATTCTTCTAGGTGGAAGCATTCGTTTCCAGTAACAGTTTGAATTTTTAGGTTTCACTCTGTTTCTCCGACATAGATAGCTGTGTTTGGAATTCTAAATCAAACACGGTTTGTGCTAGCTCCTTGAAACTTGACCAAATGAAGTAGTTCTAAGTTCTATCTCTATGGTTTGTTTCCTCTTGATGTACCACATGCAGAGACTGGCGAAAAACACTTTCGTTTGAAAGGGGTTGCCAAGCTTCCAAAAAACTATTAGTTTGTTGAAATCTCAGCAAACATTTTTTCACCAAATCTTGATGATACTTGGTGGTAATGATCAGTTCAGTAAGCCCACTTGGCTGCCCAATTTTCACTCTTCTAGGTTCAAGCATTCGTTTCCAGTAACAGTTTGAATTTTTAGGTTTCACTCTGTTTTCTCCTACATAGATAGCTGTGTTTGGAATTCTAAATCAAACACGGTTTGTGATAGCTCCTTGAAACTTGAAAAAATGAAGTAGTTCTAAGTTCCATCTCTATGGATTGTTTCCTCTTGAAGTACCCCATGCAGAGACTGGCAAAAAACACTTTCGTTTGAAAGGGGTTGCCAAGCTTCCAAAAAACTACTAGTTTGCTGAAATCTCAGCAAACATTTTTTCACCAAATCTTGATGATACTTGGTGGTAATGATCAGTTCACTAAGCCCACTTGGATGCCCAATTTTCACTCTTCTAGGTTCAAGCGTTCGTTTCCAGTAACACTTTGAATTTTTAGGTTTCACTCTGTTTTCTCTGACATAGATAGCTGTGTTTGGAATTCTAAATCAAACACGGTTTGTGCTAGCTCCTTGAAACTTGACAAAATGATGTAGTTCTAAGTTCTATCTCTATGGTTTGTTTCCTCTTGATGTACCCCATGCAGAGACTGGCAAAAAACACTTTCGTTTGAAAGGGGTTGCCAAGCTTCCAAAAAACTACTAGTTTGCTGAAATCTCAGCAAACATTTTTTCACCAAATCTTGATGATCCTTGGTGGTAATGATCAGTTCACTAATCCCACTTGGCTGCCCAATTTTTATTCTTCTAGGTTGAAGCATTCCTTTCCAGTAACAGTTTGAATATTTAGGTTTCACTCTGTTTTCTCCTACATAGATAGCTGTGTTTGGAATTCTAAATCAAACACGGTTTGTGCTAGCTCCTTGAAACTTGACCAAATGAAGTAGTTCTAAGTTCTATCCATATGGTTTGTTTCCTCTTGAACTACCCCATGCAGAGACTGGCGAAAAACACTTTCCTTTGAAAGGGGTTGCGAAGCTTCCAAAAAACTACAAGTTTTCTGAAATCTCAGCAAACATTTTTTCACCAAATCTTGATGATACTTGGTGGTAATGATCAGTTCACTAAGCCCACTTGGCTGCCCAATTTTCACTCTTCTAGGTTCAAGCGTTCGTTTCCAGTAACACTTTGAATTTTTAGGTTTCACTCTGTTTTCTGCTATGTAGATAGATGTGTTTGAAACTCTAAATCAAACACGGTTTGTGCTAGCTCCTTGATACTTGACCAAATTAAGTAGTTCTAAGTTCTATCTCTATGGTTTGTTTACTCTTGAAGTACCCCATGCAGAGACTGGCGAAAAACACTTTCGTTTGTAAGGGGTTGCCAAGCTTACAAAAAATACTAGTTTGTTGAAATCTCAGCAAAAATTTTTTCACCAAATCTTGATGATACTTGGTGGTAATGATCAGTTCACTAATCCCACTTGGCTGCCCAATTTTTATTCTTCTAGTTGGAAGCATTCGTTTCCAGTAACAGTTTGAATTTTTAGGTTTCACTCTGTTTCTCCGACATAGATAGGTGTGTTTGGAATTCTAAATCAAACACGGTTTGTGCTAGCTCCTTGAAACTTGACAAAATGAAGTAGTTCTAAGTTCTATCTCTATGGTTTGTTTCCTCTTGATGTACCCCATGCAGAGACTGGCAAAAAACACTTTCGTTTGAAAGGGGTTGCCAAGCTTCCAAAAAACTATTAGTTTGTTGAAATCTCAGCAAACATTTTTTCACCAAATCTTGATGATACTTGGTGGTAATGATTAGTTCACTAAGCCCACTTGGCTGCCCAATTTTCAATCTTCTAGGTTCAAGCATTCGTTTCCAGTAACAGTTTGAATTTTTAGGTTTCACTCTGTTTTCTCCTACATAGATAGCTGTGTTTGGAATTCTAAATCAAACACGGTTTGTGATAGCTCCTTGAAACTTGAAAAAATGAAGTAGTTCTAAGTTCCATCTCTATGGATTGTTTCCTCTTGATGTACCCCATGCAGAGACTGGCAAAAAACACTTTCGTTTGAAAGGGGTTGCCAAGCTTCCAAAAAACTACTAGTTTGCTGAAATCTCAGCAAACATTTTTTCACCAAATCTTGATGATACTTGGTGGTAATGATCAGTTCACTAAGCCCACTTGGATGCCCAATTTTCACTCTTCTAGGTTCAAGCGTTCGTTTCCAGTAACACTTTGAATTTTTAGGTTTCACTCTGTTTTCTGCTATATAGATAGATGTGTTTGAAAGTCTAAATGAAACACGGTTTTTGCTAGCTCCTTGAAACTTGACCAAATGAAGTAGTTCTAAGTTCAAACTCTATGGTTTGTTTCCTCTTGAAGTACCCCAGGCAGAGACTGGCGAAAAACACTTTCGTTTGAAAGGGGTTGTCAAGCTTCCAAAAAACTACTAGTTTGCTGAAATCTCAGCAAAAATTTTTTCACCAAATCTTGATGATACTTGGTGGTAATGATCAGTTCACTAATCCCACGTGTCTGCCCAAATTTTATTATTCTAGGTTGAAGCATTCGTTTCCAGTAACAGTTTGAATTTTTATTTTTCACTCTGTTTTCTCTGACATAGATAGCTGTGTTTGGAATTCTAAATCAAACACGGTTTGTGCTAGCTCCTTGAAACTTGACAAAATGAAGTAGTTCTAAGTTCTATCTCTATGGTTTGTTTCCTCTTGATGTACCCCATGCAGAGACTGGCAAAAAACACTTTCGTTTGAAAGGGGTTGCCAAGCTTCCAAAAAACTACTAGTTTGCTGAAATCTCAGCAAACATTTTTTCACCAAATCTTGATGATCCTTGGTGGTAATGATCAGTTCACTAATCCCACTTGGCTGCCCAATTTTTATTCTTCTAAGTTGAAGCATTCGTTTCCAGTAACAGTTTGAATATTTAGGTTTCACTCTGTTTTCTCCTACATAGATAGCTGCGTTTGGAATTCTGAATCAAACACGGTTTGTGGTAGCTCCTTGAAACTTGACCAAATGAAGTACTTCTAAGTTCTATCCATATGGTTTGTTTCCTCTTGAAGTACTCCATGCAGAGACTGGCGAAAAACACTTTTGTTTGAAAGGGGTTGCCAAGCTTCCAAAAAACTACTAGTTTGCTGAAATCTCAGCAAACATTTTTTCACAAAATCTTGATGATACTTGGTGGTAATGATCAGTTCACTAAGCCCACTTGGCTGCCCAATTTTCACTCTTCTAGGTTCAAGCGTTCGTTTCCAGTAACAGTTTGAATTTTTAGGTTTCACTCTGTTTTCTCCTACATAGATAGCTGTGTTTGGAATTCTAAATCAAACACGGTTTGTGATAGCTCCTTGAAACTTGAAAAAATGAAGTAGTTCTAAGTTCCATCTCTATGGATTGTTTCCTCTTGAAGTACCCCATGCAGAGACTGGCAAAAAACACTTTCGTTTGAAAGGGGTTGCCAAGCTTTCAAAAAACTACTAGTTTGCTGAAATCTCAGCAAACATTTTTTCACCAAATCTTGATGATACTTGGTGGTAATGATCAGTTCACTAAGCCCACTTGGATGCCCAATTTTCACTCTTCTAGGTTCAAGCGTTTGTTTCCAGTAACACTTTGAATTTTTAGGTTTCACTCTGTTTTCTGCTATATAGATAGATGTGTTTGAAACTCTAAATCAAACACGGTTTTTGCTAGCTCCTTGAAACTTGACAAAATGAAGTAGTTCTAAGTTCAAACTCTATGGTTTGTTTCCTCTTGAAGTACCCCATGCAGAGACTGGCGAAAAACACTTTCGTTTGAAAGGGGTTGTCAAGCTTCCAAAAAACTACTAGTTTGCTGAAATCTCAGCAAAAATTTTTTCACCAAATCTTGATGATACTTGGTGGTAATGATCAGTTCACTAATCCCACGTGGCTGCCCAATTTTTATTCTTCTAGGTTGAACCATTCGTTTCCAGTAGCAGTTTGAATGTTTAGGTTTCACTCTGTTTTCTCCTACATGGATAGCTCTGTTTTGAATTCTAAATCAAAGTCGGTTTGTGCTAGCTCCTTGAAACTTGACAAAATGAAGTAGTTCTAAGTTCTATCTCTGTAGTTTGTTTCCTCTTGAAGTACCCCATGCAGAGACTGGCGAAAAACACTTTCGTTTGAAAGGCGTTGCCAAGCTTCCAAAAAACTACTAGTTTGCTGAAATGTCAGCAAACATTTTTTCACCAAATCTTGATGATACTTGGTGGTAATGATCAGTTCACTAATCCCACGTGGCTGCCCAATTTTTATTATTCTAGGTTGAAGCATTCGTTTCCAGTAACAGTTTGAATTTTTAGTTTTCACTCTGTTTTCTCCGACATAGATAGCTGTGTTTGGAATTCTAAATCAAACACGGTTTGTGCTAGCTCCTTGAAACTTGACAAAATGAAGTAGTTCTAAGTTCTATCTCTATGGTTTGTTTCCACTTGATGTACCACATGCAGAGACTGGCAAAAAACACTTTCGTTTGAAAGGGGTTGCCAAGCTACCAAAAAAATATTAGTTTGTTGAAATCTCAGCAAACATTTTTTCACCACATCTTGATGATACTTGGTGGTAATGATCAGTTCACTAAGCCCCCTTGGCTGCCCAATTTTCACTCTTCTAGGTTCAAGCATTCATTTCCAGTAACAGTTTGAATTTTTAGGTTTCACTCTGTTTTCTCCTACATAGATAGCTGTGTTTGGAATTCTAAATCAAACACGGTTTGTGATAGCTCCTTGAAACTTGAAAAAATGAAGTAGTTCTAAGTTCCATCTCTATGGATTGTTTCCTCTTGAAGTACCCCATGCAGAGACTGGCAAAAAACACTTTCGTTTGAAAGGGGTTGCCAAGCTTCCAAAAAACTACTAGTTTGCTGAAATCTCAGCAAACATTCTTTCACCAAATCTTGATGATCCTTGGTGGTAATGATCAGTTCACTAATCCCACTTGGCTGCCAAATTTTTATTCTTCTAGGTTGAAGCATTCGTTTCCAGTAACAGTTTGAATATTTAGGTTTCACTCTGTTTTCTCCTACATAGATAGCTGCGTTTGGAATTCTGAATCAAACACGGTTTGTGCTAGCTCCTTGAAACTTGACCAAATGAAGTACTTCTAAGTTCTATCCATATGGTTTGTTTCCTCTTGAAGTACTCCATGCAGAGACTGGCGAAAAACACTTTCGTTTGAAAGGGGTTGCCAAGCTTCCAAAAAACTACTAGTTTGCTGAAATCTCAGCAAACATTTTTTCACCAAATCTTGATGATACTTGGTGGTAATGATCAGTTCACTAAGCCCACTTGGCTGCCCAATTTTCACTCTTCTAGGTTCAAGCGTTCGTTTCCAGTAACAGTTTGAAATTTTAGGTTTCACTCTGTTTTCTCCTACATAGATAGATGTGTTTGGAATTCTAAATCAAACACGGTTTGTGCTAGCTCCTGAAACTTGACCAAATGAAGTAGTTCTAAGTTCTATCTCTATGGTTTGTTTCCTCTTGAAGTACCCCATGCAGAGACTGGCGAAAAACACTTTCGTTTGAAAGGGGTTGCCAAGCTTCCAAAAAACTACAAGTTTTCTGAAATCTCAGCAAACATTTTTTCACCAAATCTTGATGATACTTGGTGGTAATGATCAGTTCACTAAGCCCACTTGGCTGCCCAATTTTCACTCTTCTAGGTTCAAGCGTTCGTTTCCAGTAACACTTTGAATTTTTAGTTTTCACTCTGTTTTCTGCTATGTAGATAGATGTGTTTGAAACTCTAAATCGAACACGGTTTGTGCTAGCTCCTTGATACTTGACCAAATTAAGTAGTTCTAAGTTCTATCTCTATGGTTTGTTTACTCTTGAAGTACCCCATGCAGAGACTGGCGAAAAACACTTTCGTTTGTAAGGGGTTGCCAAGCTTACAAAAAATACTAGTTTGCTGAAATCTCAGCAAAAATTTTCTCACCAAATCTTGATGATACTTGGTGGTAATGATCAGTTCACTAATCCCACGTGGCTGCCCAATTTTTATTATAATAGGTGGAAGCATTCGTTTCCAGTAACAGTTTGAATTTTTAGGTTTCACTCTGTTTCTCCGACATAGATAGCTGTGTTTGGAATTCTAAATCAAACACGGTTTGTGCTAGCTCCTTGAAACTTGACAAAATGAAGTAGTTCTAAGTTCTATCTCTATGGTTTGTTTCCTCTTGATGTACCCCATGCAGAGACTGGCAAAAAACACTTTCGTTTGAAAGGGGTTGCCAAGCTTCCAAAAAACTATTAGTTTGTTGAAATCTCAGCAAACATTTTTTCACCAAATCTTGATGATACTTGGTGGTAATGATCAGTTCACTAAGCCCACTTGGCTGCCCAATTTTCACTCTTCTAGGTTCAAGCATTCGTTTCCAGTAACAGTTTGAATTTTTAGGTTTCACTCTGTTTTCTCCTACATAGATAGCTGTGTTTTGAATTCTAAATCAAACACGGTTTGTGATAGCTCCTTGAAACGTCAAAAAATGAAGTAGTTCTAAGTTCCATCTCTATGGATTGTTTCCTCTTGAAGTACCCCATGCAGAGACTGGCAAAAAACACTTTCGTTTGAAAGGGGTTGCCAAGCTTCCAAAAAACTACTAGTTTGCTGAAATCTCAGCAAACATTTTTTCACCAAATCTTGATGATACTTGGTGCTAATGATCAGTTCACTAAGCCCACTTGGATGCCCAATTTTCACTCTTCTAGGTTCAAGCGTTCGTTTCCAGTAACACTTTGAATTTTTAGGTTTCACTCTGTTTTCTGCTATATAGATAGATGTGTTTGAAACTCTAAATCAAACACGGTTTTTGCTAGCTCCTTGAAACTTGACCAAATGAAGTAGTTCTAAGTTCAATCTCTATGGTTTGTTTCCTCTTGAAGTACCCCAGGCAGAGACTGGCGAAAAACACTTTCGTTTGAAAGGGGTTGTCAAGCTTCCAAAAAACTACTAGTTTGCTGAAATCTCAGCAAAAATTTTTTCACCAAATCTTGATGATACTTGGTGGTAATGATCAGTTCACTAATCCCACGTGGCTGCCCAATTTTTATTCTTCTAGGTTGAAGCATTGGTTTCCAGTAGCAGTTTGAATTTTTAGGTTTCACTCTGTTTTCTCCTACATGGATACCTCTGTTTTTAATTCTAAATCAAACTCGGTTTGTGCTAGCTCCTTGAAACTTGACAAAATGAAGTAGTTCTAAGTTCTATCTCTGTAGTTTGTTTCCTCTTGAAGTACCCCATGCAGAGACTGGCGAAAAACACTTTCGTTTGAAAGGCGTTGCCAAGCTTCCAAAAAACTACTAGTTTGCTGAAATCTCAGCAAACATTTTTTCACCAAATCTTGATGATACTTGGTGGTAATGATCAGTTCACTAATCCCACGTGGCTGCCCAATTTTTATTATTCTAGGTTGAAGCATTCGTTTCCAGTAACAGTTTGAATTTTTAGTTTTCACTCTGTTTTCTCCGACATAGATAGCTGTGTTTGGAATTCTAAATCAAACACGGTTTGTGCTAGCTCCTTGAAACTTGACAAAATGAAGTAGTTCTAATTTCTATCTCTATGGTTTGTTTCCTCTTGATGTACCCCATGCAGAGACTGGCAAAAAACACTTTCGTTTGAAAGGGGTTGCCAAGCTTCCAAAAAACTACTAGTTTGTTGAAATTTCAGCAAACATTTTTTCACCAAATCTTGATGATACTTGGTGGTAATGATCAGTTCACTAAGCCCACTTGGCTGCCCAATTTTCACTCTTCTAGGTTCAAGCGTTCGTTTCCAGTAACAGTTTGAATTTTTAGGATTCACTCTGTTTTCTCCTGCATAGATAGCTGTGTTTGGAATTCTAAATCAAACACGGTTTGTGCTAGCTCCTTGAAACTTGACAAAATGAAGTAGTTCTAAGTTCCATCTCTATGGTTTGTTTCCTCTTGAAGTACCCCATGCAGATACTGGCAAAAAACACTTTCGTTTGAAAGGGGTTGCCAAGCTTACAAAAAACTACTAATTTGATGAAATCTCAGCAAACATTTTTTCACCAAATCTTGATGATACTTGGTGGTAATGATCAGTTCACTAAGCCCACTTGGATGCCCAATTTTTACTCTTCTAGGTTCAAGCGTTCGTTTCCAGTAACACTTTGAATTTTTAGGTTTCACTCTGTTTTCTGCTATATAGATAGATGTGTTTGAAACTCTAAATCAAACACGGTTTTTGCTAGCTCCTTGAAACTTGACCAAATGAAGTAGTTCTAAGTTCTATCTCTATGGTTTGTATCCTCTTGATGTACCCCATGCAGAGACTGGCGAAAACCCCTTTCGTTTGAAAGGGGTTGCCAAGCTTGGAAAAAACTACTAGTTTGCTGAAATCTCAGCAAACATTTTATCACCAAATCTTGATGATACTTGGTGGTAATCATCAGTTCACTAAGCCCACTTGGCTGCCCAATTTTCACTCTTCTGGTTCAAGCGTTCGTTTCCAGTAACACTTTGAATTTTTAGGTTTCACTCTGTTTTCTGCTATATAGATAGATGTGTTTGAAACTCTAAATCAAACACGGTTTTTGCTAGCTCCTTGAAACTTGACCAAATGAAGTAGTTCTAAGTTCTATCTCTATGGTTTGTATCCTCTTGAAGTACCCCATGCAGAGACTGGCGAAAACCCCTTGCGTTTGAAAGGGGTTGCCAAGCTTCCAAAAAACTACTAGTTTGCTGAAATCTCAGCAAACATTTTTTCACCAAATCTTGATGATACTTGGTGGTAATCATCAGTTCACTAAGCCCACTTGGCTGCCCAATTTTCACTCTTCTGGTTCAAGCGTTCGTTTCCAGTAACACTTTGAATTTTTAGGTTTCACTCTGTTTTCTCCTACATAGATAGCTCTGTTTGGAATTCTAAATCAAACACGGTTTGTGCTAGCTCCTTGAAACTTGACAAAATGAAGTAGTTCTAAGTTCTATCTCTGTGGTTTGTTTCCTCTTGAAGTACCCCATGCAGAGACTGGCGAAAACCACTTTCGTTTGAAAGGGGTTGCCAAGCTTGGAAAAAACTACTAGTTTGCTGAAATCTCAGCAAACATTTTATCACCAAATCTTGATGATACTTGGTGGTAATGATCAGTTCACTAAGCCCACTTGGCTGCCCAATTTTCACTCTTCTAGGTTCAAGCGTTCGTTTCCAGTAACACTTTGAATTTTTAGGTTTCACTCTGTTTTCTCCTACATAGATAGCTCTGTTTGGAATTCTAAATCAAACACGGTTTGTGCTAGCTCCTTGAAACTTGACCAAATGAAGTAGTTCTAAGTTCTATCTCTGTGGTTTTTTTCCTCTTGAAGTACCCCATTCAGAGACTGGCGAAAAACACTTTCGTTTGAAAGGGGTTGCCAAGCTTCCAAAAAACTACTAGTTTGCTGAAATCTCAGCAAACATTTTTTCACCAAATCTTCATGATACTTGGTGGTAATGATCAGTTCACTAAGCCCACTTGGCTGCCCAATTTTCACTCTTCTAGGTTCAAGCATTCGTTTCCAGTAACACTTTGAAATTTTAGGTTTCACTCTGTTTTCTGCTATATAGATAGCTGTGTTTGGAATTCTAAATCAAACACGGTTTGTGCTAGCTCCTTGAAACTTGACCAAATGAAGTAGTTCTAAGTTCAATCTCTATGGTTTTTTTCCTCTTGAAGTACCCCATGCAGAGACTGGTTAAAAACACTTTCGTTTGAAAGGGGTTGCCAAGCTTCCAAAAAACTACTAGTTTGCTGAAATCTCAGCAAATATTTTTTCACCAAATCTTGATGATACTTGGTGGGAATCATCAGTTCACTAAGCCCACTTGGCTGCCCAATTTTCACTCTTCTAGTTTCAAGCGTTCATTTCCAGTATCACGTTGAATTTTTAGGTTTCACTCTTTTTTCTCCTACATAGATAGCTCTGTTTTGAATTCTAAATCAAACTCGGTTTGTGCTAGCTCCTTGAAACTTGACAAACCAAGTAGTTCTAAGTTCTATCTCTGTGGTTTGTTTCCTCTTGAAGTACCCCATGCAGAGACTGGCGAAAAACACTTTCGTTTGAAAGGCGTTGCCAAGCTTCCAAAAAACTACTAGTTTGCTGAAATCTCAGCAAACATTTTTTCACCAAATCTTGATGATACTTGATGGTAATGATCAGTTCACTAATCCCACTTGGCTGCCCAATTTTTATTATTCTAGTTTGAAGCATTCGTTTCCAGTAACAGTTTGAAATTTTAGTTTTCACTCTGTTTTCTCCGACATAGATAGCTGTGTTTGGAATTCTAAATCACACACGGTTTTTGCTAACTCCTTGAAACTTGACCAAATGAAGTAGTTCTAAATTCTATCTCTATGGTTTGTTTCCTCTTGAAGTACCCCATGCAGAGACTGGCGAAAAACACTTTCGTTTGAAAGGGGTTGTCAAGCTTCCAAAAAACTACTAGTTTGCTGAAATCTCAGCAAAAATTTTTTCACCAAAGCTTGATGATACTTGGTGGTAATGATCAGTTCACTAATCCCACGTGGCTGCCCAATTGTTATTATAATAGGTGGAAGCATTCGTTTCCAGTAACAGTTTGAATTTTTAGGTTTCACTCTGTTTCTCCGACATAGATAGCTGTGTTTGGAATTCTAAATCAAACACGGTTTTTGCTAGCTCCTTGAAACTTGACAAAATGAAGTAGTTCTAAGTTCTATCTCTATGGTTGGTTTCCTCTTGATGTACCCCATGCAGAGACTGGCAAAAAACACTTTCGTTTGGAAGGGGTTGCCAAGCTTCCAAAAAACTATTAGTTTGTTGAAATCTCAGCAAACATTTTTTCACCAAATATTGATGATACTTGGTGGTAATGATCAGTTCACTAAGCCCACTTGGCTGCCCAATTTTCACTCTTCTAGGTTCAAGCATTCGTTTCCAGTAACAGTTTGAATTTTTAGGTTTCACTCTGTTTTCTCCTACATAGATAGCTGTGTTTGGAATTCTAAATCAAACACGGTTTGTGATAGCTCCTTGAAACTTGAAAAAATGAAGTAGTTCTAAGTTCCATCTCTATGGATTATTTCCTCTTGAAGTACCCCATGCAGAGACTGGCATAAAACACTTTCGTTTGAAAGGGGTTGCCAAGCTTCCAAAAAACTACTAGTTTGCTGAAATCTCAGCAAACATTTTTTCACCAAATCTTGATGATACTTGGTGGTAATGATCAGTTCACTAAGCCCACTTGGATGCCCAATTTTCACTCTGCTAGCTTCAAGCGTTCGTTTCCAGTAACACTTTGAATTTTTAGGTTTCACTCTGTTTTCTGCTATATAGATAGATGTGTTTGAAACTCTAAATCAAACACGGTTTTTGCTAGCTCCTTGAAACTTGACCAAATGAAGTAGTTCTAAGGTCAATTTCTATGGTTTGTTTCCTCTTGAAGTACCCCAGGCAGAGACTGGCGAAAAAAACTTTCGTTTGAAAGGGGTTGTCAAGCTTCCAAAAAACTACTAGTTTGCTGAAATCTTCAGCAAATTTTTTTCACCAAATCTTGATGATACTTGGTGGTAATGATCAGTTCACTAATCCCACGTGGCTGCCCAATTTTTATTCTTCTAGGTTGAAGCATTCGTTTCCAGTAGCAGTTTGAATTTTTAGGTTTCACTCTGTTTTCTCCTACATAGATAGCTGTGTTTGGAATTCTAAATCAAACACGGTTTGTGCTAGCTCCTTGAAACTTGACAAAATGAAGTAGTTCTAAGTTCAATCTCTATGGTTTGTTTCCTCTTGAAGTACCCCATGCAGAGACTGGTGAAAAACACTTTCGTTTGAAAGGGGTTGCCAAGCTTCCAAAAAACTACTAGTTTGCTGAAATCTCAGCAAACATTTTTTCACCAAATCTTGATGATACTTGGTGGTAATCATCAGTTCACTAAGCCTACTTGGCTGCCCAATTTTCACTCTTCTAGTTTCAAGCGTTCGTTTCCAGTATCACTTTGAATTTTTAGGTTTCACTCTGTTTTCTCCTACATGGATAGCTCTGTTTTGAATTCTAAATCAAACTCGGTTTGTGCTAGCTCCTTGAAACTTGACAAAATGAAGTAGTTCTACGTTCTATCTCTGTGGTTTGTTTCCTCTTGAAGTAGCCCATGCAGAGACTGGCGAAAAACACTTTCGTTTGAAAGGCGTTGCCAAGCTTCCAAAAAACTACTAGTTTGCTGAAATCTCAGCAAACATTTTTTCACCAAATCTTGATGATACTTGGTGGTAATGATCAGTTCACTAATCCCACGTGGCTGCCCAATTTTTATTATTCTAGGTGAAGCATTCGTTTCCAGTAACAGTTTGAATTTTTAGTTTTCACTCTGTTTTCTCCAACATAGATAGCTGTGTTTGGAATTCTAAATCAAACAAGGTTTTTGCTAACTCCTTGAAACGTGACCAAATGAAGTAGTTCTAAGTTCTATCTCTATGGTTTGTTTCCTCTTGAAGTACCCCATGCAGAGACTGGCGAAAAACACTTTCGTTTGAAAGGGGTTGCCAAGCTTCCAAAAAATTACTAGTTTGCTGAAATCTCAGCAAAAATTTTTTCACCAAAGCTTGATGATACTTGGTGGTAATGATCAGTTCACTAATCCCACGTGGCTGCCCAATTTTTATTATAATAGGTGGAAGCATTCGTTTCCAGTAACAGTTTGAATTTTTAGGTTTCACTCTGTTTTCTCCTACATAGATAGCTGTGTTTGGAATTCTAAATCAAACACGGTTTGTGATAGCTCCTTGAAACTTGAAAAAATGAAGTAGTTCTAAGTTCCATCTCTATGGATTGTTTCCTCTTGAAGTACCCCATGCAGAGACTGGCAAAAAACACTTTCGTTTGAAAGGGGTTGCCAAGCTTCCAAAAAACTACTAGTTTGCTGAAATCTCAGCAAACATTTTTTCACCAAAACTTGATGATACTTGGTGGTAATCATCAGTTCACTAAGCCCACTTGGCTGCCCAATTTTCACTCTTCGAGGTTCAAGCGTTCGTTTCCAGTAACACTTTGAATTTATAGGTTTCACTCTGTTTTTTGCTATATAGATAGATGTGTTTGAAACTCTAAATCAAACACGGTTTTTGCTAGCTCCTTGAAACTTGACCAAATGAAGTAGTTCTAAGTTCAATCTCTATGGTTTGTTTCCTCTTGAAGTACCCCAGGCAGAGACTGGCGAAAAACACTTTCGTTTGAAAGGGGTTGTCAAGCTTTCAAAAACTACTAGTTTGCTGAAATCTCAGCAAAAATTTTTTCACCAAATCTTGATGATACTTGGTGGTAATGATCAGTTCACTAATCCCACGTGGCTGCCCAATTTTTATTCTCCTAGGTTGAAGCATTCATTTCCAGTAGCAGTTTGAATTTTTAGGTTTCACTCTGTTTTCTCCTACATAGATAGCTGTGTTTGGAATTCTAAATCAAACACGGTTTGTGCTAGCTCCTTGAAACTTGACAAAATGAAGTAGTTCTAAGTTCAATCTCTATGGTTTGTTTCCTCTTGAATACCCCATGCAGAGACTAGCGAAAAAAACTTTCGTTTGAAAGGGGTTGCCAAGCTTCCAAAAAACTACTAGTTTGCTGAAATCTCAGCAAACATTTTTTCACCAAATCTTGATGATACTTGGTGGTAATCATCAGTTCACTAAGCCCACTTGGCTGCCCAATTTTCACTCTTCTAGTTTCAAGCGTTCGTTTCCAGTATCACTTTGAATTTTTAGGTTTCACTCTGTTTTCTCCTACATGGATAGCTCTGTTTTGAATTCTAAATCAAACTCGGTTTGTGCTAGCTCCTTGAAACTTGACAAAATGAAGTAGTTCTAAGTTCTATCTCTGTGGTTGTTTCCTCTTGAAGTACCCCATGCAGAGACTGGCGAAAAACACTTTCGTTTTAAAGGCGTTGCCAAGCTTCCAAAAAACTACTAGTTTGCTGAAATCTCAGCAAACATTTTTTCACCAAATCTTGATGATACTTGGTGGTAATGATCAGTTCACTAATCCCACGTGGCTGCCCAATTTTTATTATTCTAGGTTGAAGCATTCGTTTCCAGTAACAGTTTGACTTTTTAGTTTTCACTCTGTTTTCTCCGACATAGATAGCTTTGTTTGGAATTCTAAATCAAACACGGTTTGTGTTAGCTCCATGAAACTTGACAAAATGAAGTAGTTCTAAGTTCTATCTCTATGGTTTGTTTCCTCTTGATGTACCCCATGCAGAGACTGGCAAAAAACACTTTCGTTTGAAAGGGGTTGCCAAGCTTCCAAAAAACTACTAGTTTGTTGAAATCTCAGCAAAGATTTTTTCACCAAATCTTGATGATACTTGGTGGTAATGATCAGTTCACTAAGCCCACTTGGCTGCCCAATTTTCACTCTTCTAGGTTCAAGCGTTCGTTTCCAGTAACAGTTTGAATTTTTAGGATTCACTCTGTTTTCTCCTACATAGATACCTGTGTTTGGAATTATAAATCAAAAACGGTTTGTGCTAGCTCCTTGAAACTTGACAAAATGAAGTAGTTCTAAGTTCCATCTGTATGGTTTGTTTCCTCTTGAAGTACCCCATGCAGATACTGGCAAAAAACACTTTCGTTTGAAAGGGGTTGCCAAGCTTACAAAAAACTACTAATTTGATGAAATCTCAGCAAACATTTTTTCACCAAATCTTGATGATACTTGGTGGTAATGATCAGTTCACTAAGCCCACTTGGATGCCCAATTTTCACTCTTCTAGGTTCAAGCGTTCGTTTCCAGTAACACTTTGAATTTTTAGGTTTCACTCTGTTTTCTGCTATATAGATAGATGTGTTTGAAACTCTAAATCAAACACGGTTTTTGCTAGCTCCTTGAAACTTGACCAAATGAAGTAGTTCTAAGTTCTATCTCTATGGTTTGTTTCCTCTTGAAGTACCCCATGCAGAGACTGGCGAAAACCCCTTTCGTTTGAAAGGGGTTGCCAAGCTTCCAAAAAACTACTAGTTTGCTGAAATCTCAGCAAACATTTTTTCACCAAATCTTGATGATACTTGGTGGTAATGATCAGTTCAAAAGCCCACTTGGCTGCCCAATTTTCACTCTTCTAGGTTCAAGCGTTCGTTTTCAGTAACAGTTTGAATTTTTAGGTTTCACTTTTTTTTCTCCTACATAGAATGCGCTGTTTGGAATTCTAAATCAAACACGGTTTGTGCTAGCTCCTTGAAACTTGACCAAATGAAGTAGTTCTAAGTTCTATCTCTGTGGTTTATTTCCTCTTGAAGTACCCCATTCAGAGACTGGCGAAAAACACTTTCGTTTGAAAGGGGTTGCCAAGCTTCCAAAAAACTACTAGTTTGCTGAAAACTCAGCAAACATTTTTTCACCAAATCTTCATGATACTTGGTGGTAATGATCAGTTCACTAAGCCCACTTGGCTGCCCAATTTTCACTCTTCTAGGTTCAAGCGTTCGTTTCCAGTAACCCTTTGAAATTTTAGGTTTCACTCTGTTTTCTGCTATATAGATAGCTGTGTTTGGAATTCTAAATCAAACACGGTTTGTGCTAGCTCCTTGAAACTTGACAAAATGAAGTAGTTCTAAGTTCAATCTCTATGGTTTGTTTCCTCTTGAAGTACCCCATGCAGAGACTGGCGAAAAACACTTTCGTTTGAAAGGGGTTGCCAAGCTTCCAAAAAACTACTAGTTTGCTGAAATCTCAGCAAACATTTTTTCACCAAATCTTGATGATACTTGGTGGTAATCATCAGTTCACTAAGCCCACTTGGCTGCCCTTTTTTCACTCTTCTAGTTTCAAGCGTTCGTTTCCAGTATCACTTTGAATTTTTAGGTTTCACTCTGTTTTCTCCTACATAGATAGCTCTGTTTTGAATTCTAAATCAAACTCGGTTTGTGCTAGCTCCTTGAAACTTGACCAAATGAAGTAGTTCTAAGTTCTATCTCTATGGTTTGTTTCCTCTTGAAGTACCCCATGCAGAGACTGGCGAAAAACACTTTCGTTTGAAAGGGGTTGCCAAGCTTCCAAAAAACTACTAGTTTGCTAATCTCAGCAAACATTTTTTCACCAAATCTTGATGATACTTGGTGGTAATGATCAGTTCACTAATCCCACGTGGCTGCCCAATTTTTATTATTCTAGGTTGAAGCATTCGTTTCCAGTAACAGTTTGATTTTTTAGTTTTCACTCTGTTTTCTCCTACATAGATAGCTCTGTTTTGAATTCTAAATCAAACTCGGTTTGTGCTAGCTCCTTGAAACTTGACAAAATGAAGTAGTTCTAAGTTCAATCTCTATGGTTTGTTTCCTCTTGAAGTACCCCATGCAGAGACTGGCGAAAAACACTTTCATTTGAAAGGGCTTGCCAAGCTTCCAAAAAACTACTAGTTTGCTGAAATCTCAGCAATCATTTTTTCACCAAATCTTGATGATACTTGGTGGTAATCATCAGTTCACTAAGCCCACTTGGCTGCCCAATTTTCACTCTTCTAGTTTCAAGCGTTCGTTTCCAGTATCACTTTGAATTTTTAGGTTTCACTCTGTTTTCTCCTACATAGATAGCTGTGTTTGGAATTCTAAATCAAACACGGTTTGTGCTAGCTCCATGAAACTTGACAAAATGAAGTAGTTCTAAGTTCAATCTCTATGGTTTGTTTCCTCTGGAAGTACCCCATGCAGAGACTGGTGAAAAACACTTTCGTTTGAAAGGGGTTGCCAAGCTTCCAAAAAACTACTAGTTTGCTGAAATCTCAGCAAACATTTTTTCACCAAATCTTGATGATACTTGGTGGTAATCATCAGTTCACTAAGCCCACTTGGCTGCCCAATTTTCACTCTTCTAGTTTCAAGCGTTCGTTTCCAGTATCACTTTGAATTTTTAGGTTTCACTCTGTTTTCTCCTACATGGATAGCTCTGTTTTGAATTCTAAATCAAACTCGGTTTGTGCTAGCTCCTTGAAACTTGACAAAATGAAGTAGTTCTAAGTTCTATCTCTGTGGTTTGTTTCCTCTTGAAGTACCCCATGCAGAGACTGGTGAAAAACACTTCGTTTTAAGGGGTTGCCAAGCTTCCAAAAAAATTACCAGTTTGCTGAAATCTCAGCAAACATTTTTTCACCAAATCTTGATGATACTTGGTGGTAATGATCAGTTCACTAAGCCCACTTGGCTGCCCAATTTTCACTCTTCTAGGTTCATGCGTTCGTTTCCAATAACCGTTTGAATTTTTAGGTTTCACTCTGTTTTCTCCTACATACATAGCTGTGTTTGGAATTCTAAATCAAACACGGTTTGTGCTAGCTCCTTGAAACTTGACAAAATGAAGTAGTTCTAAGTTCTATCTCTATGGTTTGTTTCCTCTTGAAGTACCCCATGCAGAGACTGGCGAAAAACACTTTCGTTTGAAAGGGGTTGCCAAGCTTCCAAGAAACTACTAGTTTGCTGAAATTTCAGCAAACATTTTTTCACCAAATCTTGATGATACTTGGTGGTAATGATCAGTTCACTAAGCCAACTTGGCTGCCCAATTTTCACTCTTCTAGGATCAAGCGTTCGTTTACAGTAACAGTTTGAATTTTTAGGTTTCACTCTGTTTTCTCCTACATAGAATGCTGTGTTTGGAATTCTAAATCAAACACGGTTTGTGCTAGCGCCTTGAAACGTGACCAAATGAAGTAGTTCTAATTTCTATCTCTATGGTTTGTTTCCTCTTGAAGTACCCCATGCAGAGACTGGCGAAAAACACTATCGTTTGAAAGGGGTTGACAAGCTTCCAAAAAACTACTAGTTTGCTGAAACTTCAGTAAATATTTTTTCACCAAATCTTGATGATACTTGGTGGTAATGATCAGTTCACTAAGCCCACTTGGCTGCCAATTTTCACTCTTCTAGGTCAAGTGTTCGTTACCAGTAACACATTGAATTTTTAGGTTTCACTGTGTTTTCTCCTACATAGATAGCTCTGTTTGGAATTCTAAATCAAACATGGTTTGTGCTAGCTCCTTGAAACTTTACCAAATGAAGTAGTTCTAAGTTCTATCTCTGTGGTTTGTTTCCTCTTGAAGTACCCTATGCAGAGACTGGCGAAAAGCACTTTCGTTTGAAAAGGATTGCCAAGCTTGGAAAAAACTACAGTTTGCTGAAATCTCAGCAAACATTTTTTCACCAAATCTTGATGATACTTGGTGGTAATGATCAGTTCACTAAGCCAACTTGGCTGCCCAATTTTCACTCTTCTAGGTTCAAGCGTTCATTTCCAGTAACAGTTTGAATTTTTAGGTTTCCCTCTGTTTTCTCCTACATAGATAGCTGTGTTTGGAATTCTAAATCAAACACGGTTTGTGCTAGCTCCTTGAAACTTGACCAAATGAAGTAGTTCTAAGTTCTATCTCTGTGGTTTATTTCCTCTTGAAGTACCCCATGCAGAGACTGGTGAAAAACACTTCGTTTTAAGGGGTTGCCAAGCTTCCAAAAAAATTACCAGTTTGCTGAAATCTCAGCAAACATTTTTTCACCAAATCTTGATGATACTTGGTGGTAATGATCAGTTCACTAAGCCCACTTGGCTGCCCAATTTTCACTCTTCTAGGTTCATGCGTTCGTTTCCAATAACCGTTTGAATTTTTAGGTTTCACTCTGTTTTCTCCTACATACATAGCTGTGTTTGGAATTCTAAATCAAACACGGTTTGTGCTAGCTCCTTGAAACTTGACAAAATGAAGTAGTTCTAAGTTCTATATCTATGGTTTGTTTCCTCTTGAAGTACCCCATGCAGAGACTGGCGAAAAACACTTTCGTTTGAAAGGGGTTGCCAAGCTTCTAAAAAACTACTAGTTTGCTGAAATTTCAGCAAACATTTTTTCACCAAATCTTGATGATACTTGGTGGTAATGATCAGTTCACTAAGCCAACTTGGCTGCCCAATTTTCACTCTTCTAGGATCAAGCGTTCGTTTCCAGTAACAGTTTGAATTTTTAGGTTTCACTCTGTTTTCTCCTACATAGAATGCTGTGTTTGGAATTCTAAATCAAACACGGTTTGTGCTAGCGCCTTGAAACTTGACCAAATGAAGTAGTTCTAATTTCTATCTCTATGGTTTGTTTCCTCTTGAAGTACCCCATGCAGAGACTGGCGAAAAACACTATCGTTTGAAAGGGGTTGACAAGCTTCCAAAAAACTACTAGTTTGCTGAAACTTCAGTAAATATTTTTTCACCAAATCTTGATGATACTTGGTGGTAATGATCAGTTCACTAAGCCCACTTGGCTGCCAATTTTCACTCTTCTAGGTCAAGTGTTCGTTACCAGTAACACTTTGAATTTTTAGGTTTCACTCTGTTTTCTCCTACATAGATAGCTCTGTTTGGAATTCTAAATCAAACACGGTTTGTGCTAGCTCCTTGAAACTTTACCAAATGAAGTAGTTCTAAGTTCTATCTCTGTGGTTTGTTTCCTCTTGAAGTACCCTATGCAGAGACTGGCGAAAAGCACTTTCGTTTGAAAAGGGTTGCCAAGCTTGGAAAAAACTACAGTTTGCTGAAATCTCAGCAAACATTTTTTCACCAAAACTTGATGATACTTGGTGGTAATGATCAGTTCACTAAGCCAACTTGGCTGCCCAATTTTCACTCTTCTAGGTTCAAGCGTTCATTTCCAGTAACAGTTTGAATTTTTAGGTTTCCCTCTGTTTTCTCCTACATAGATAGCTGTGTTTGGAATTCTAATTCAAACACGGTTTGTGCTAGCTCCTTGAAACTTGACCAAATGAAGTAGTTCTAAGTTCTATCTCTATGGTTTGTTTCCTCTTTAAGTACTCCATGCAGAGACTGGCGAAAAACACTTTCGTTTGAAAGGGGTTGACAAGCTTCCAAAAAACTACTAGTTTGCTGAAACTTCAGCAAATATTTTTTCACCAAATCTTGATGATACTTGGTGGTAATGATCAGTTCACTAAGCCCACTTGGCTGCCCAATTTTCACTCTTCTAGGTTAAAGCGATCGTTTCCAGTAACACTTTGAATTTTTAGGTTTCACTCTGTTTTCTGCTATATAGATAGATGTGTTTGAAACTCTAAATCAAACACGGTTTGTGCTAGCTCTTTGAAACTTGACCAAATGAAGTAGTTCTAAGTTCAATCTCTATGGTTTGTTTCCACTTGAAGTACCCCATGCAGAGACTGGCGAAAAACACTTTCGTTGGAAAGGGGTTGCCAAACTTCCAAAAAACTACTAGTTTGCTGAAATCTCAGCAAACATTTTTTCACCAAATCTTGATGATACTTGGTGGTAATGATCAGTTCACTAAGCCCACTTGGCTGCCCAATTTTCACTCTTCTAGGTTCAAGCGTTCGTTTCCAGTAACACTTTGAATTTTTAGGTTTCACTCTGTTTTCTGCTATATAGATAGATGTGTTTGAAACTCTAAATCAAACACGGTTTGAGCTAGCTCTTTGAAACTTGACCAAATGAAGTAGTTCTAAGTTCAATCTCTATGGTTTGTTTCCACTTGAAGTACCCCATGCAGAGACTGGCGAAAAACACTTTCGTTTGAAAGGGGTTGCCAAGCTTCCAAAAAATTACTAGTTTGCTGAAATCTCAGCAAACATTTTTTCACCAAATCTTGATGATACTTGGTGGTAATCATCAGTTCACTAAGCCCACATGGCTGCCCAATTTTCACTCTTCTAGGTTCAAGCGTTCGTTTCCAGTAACACTTTGAAATTTTAGGTTTCACTCTGTTTTCTCTTACATAAATAGCTCTGTTTGGAATTCTAAATCAAACACGGTTTGTGCTAGCTCCTTGAAACTTGACAAAATGAAGTAGTTCTAAGTTCTCCCTCTGTGGTTTGTTTCCTCTTGAAGTACCCCATGCAGAGACTGGCAAAAAACACTTTCGTTTGAAAGGCGTTGCCAAGCTTCCAAAAAACTACTAGTTTGCTGAAATCTCAGCAAACATTTTTTCACCAAATCTTGATGATACTTGGTGGTAATCATCAGTTCACTAAGCCCACTTGGCTGCCCAATTTTCACTCTTATAGGTTCAAGCGTTCGTTTCCAGTAACACTTTGAATTTTTAGGTTTCACTCTGTTTTCTCCTACGTAGATAGGTTTGTTTGGAATTCTAAATCAAACACGGTTTGTGCTAGCTCCTTGAAACTTTACCAAATGAAGTAGTTCTAAGTTCTATCTCTATGGTTTGTTTCCTCTTGAAGTACGCCATGCAGAGACTGGCGAAAAGCACTTTCGTTTGAAAGGGATTGCCAAGCTTCCAAAAAACTACTAGTTTTCTGAAATCTCAGCAAACTTTTTTTCACCAAAACTTGATGATACTTGGTGGTAATGATCAGTTCACTAAGCCCACTTGGCTGCCCAATTTTCACTCTTCTAGGTCAAGTGTTCGTTACCAGTAACACTTTGAATTTATAGGTTTCACTCTGTTTTCTCCTATATATATAGCTGTGTTTGGAATTCTTAATCAAACACGGTTTGTGCTAGCTCCTTGAAACTTGACAAAATGAAGTAGTTCTAAGTTCTATCTCTATGGTTTGTTTTCTCTTGAAGTACCTCATGCAGAGACTGGCGAAAAACACTTTCGTTTGAAAGGGGTTGCCAAGCTTCCAAAAAACTACTATTTTGCTGAAATCTCAGCAAACATTTTTTCACCAAATCTTGATGATACATGGTGGTAATGATCAGTTCACTAATCCCACTTGGCTGCCCAATTATTATTCTTCTAGTTTGAAGGATTCGTTTCCAGTAACAGTTTGAATTTTTAGGTTTCACTCTGTTTTCTCCTACATAGATAGCTGTGCTTGGAATTCTAAATCAAACACGGTTTTTGCTAGCCCCTTGAAACTTGACCAAATGAAGTAGTTCTAAGTTCTACTTCTATGGTTTGTTTCCTCTTGAAGTCCCCCATGCAGAGACTGGCGAAAAACACTTTCGTTTGAAAGGGGTTGCCAAGCTTCCAAAAAACTACTAGTTTGCTGAAATCTCAGCAAACATTTTTTCACCAAATCTTGATGATACTTGGTGGTAATGATCAGTTCACTAAGCCCACTTGGCTGCCCAATTTTCACTCTTCTAGGTTCAAGCGTTCGTTTCCAGTAACAGTTTGAATATTTAGGTTTCACTCTGTTTTCTCCTACATACATAGCTGTGTTTGGAATTCTAAATCAAACACGGTTTGTGCTAGCTCCTTGAAACTTGACAAAATGAAGTAGTTCTAAGTTCTATCTCTATGGTTTGTTTCCTCTTGAAGTACCCCATGCAGAGACTGGCGAAAAACACTTTCCTTTGAAAGGGGTTGCCAAGCTTCCAAAAAACTTCTAGTTTGCTGAAATCTCAGCAAACATTTTTTCACCAAATCTTGATGATACTTGGTGGTAATGATCAGTTCACTAAGCCAACTTGGCTGCCCAATTTTCACTCTTCTAGGTTCAAGCGTTCGTTTCCAGTAACAGTTTGAATTTTTAGGTTTCACTCTGTTTTCTCCTACATAGAATGCTGTGTTTGGAATTCTAAATCAAACACGGTTTGTGCTAGCTCCTTGAAACTTGACCAAATGAAGTAGTTATAAGTTCTATCTCTATGGTTTGTTTCCTCTTGATGTACCCCATGCAGAGACTGGCGAAAAACACTTTCGTTTGAAAGGGGTTGACAAGCTTCCAAAACCTACAAGTTTGCTGAAACTTCAGCAAATATTTTTTCACCAAATCTTGATGATACTTGGTGGTAATGATCAGTTCACTAAGCCCACTTGGCTGCCCAATTTTCACTCTTCTAGGTTCAAGCGTTCGTTTCCAGTAACACTTTGAATTTTTAGGTTTCACTCTGTTTTCTCCTACATAGATAGCTGTGTTTGGAATTCTAAATCAAACACGGTTTGTGCTAGCTCCTTGAAACTTGACAAAATGAAGTAGTTCTAAGTTCTATCTCTATGGTTTGTTTCCTCTTGAAGTACCTCATGCAGAGACTGGCGAAAAACACTTTCGTTTGAAAGGGGTTGCCAAGCTTCCAAAAAACTACTAGTTTGCTGAAATCTCAGCAAACATTTTTTCACCAAATCTTGACGATACATGGTGGTAATGATCAGTTCACTAATCCCACTTGGCTGCCCAATTTTTATTCTTCTAGTTTGAAGCATTCGTTTCCAGTAACAGTTTGAATTTTTAGGTTTCATCTGTTTTCTCCTACATAGATAGCTGTGTTTGGAATTCTAAATCAAACACGGTTTGTGGTAGCTCCTTGAAACTTGACCAAATGAAGTAGTTCTAAGTTCTACTTCTATGGTTTGTTTCCTCTTGAAGTACCCCATGCAGAGACTGGCGAAAAACACTTTCGTTTGAAATTGGTTGCCAAGCTTCCAAAACACTACTAGATTGCTGAAATCTCAGCAAACATTTTTTCACCAAATCTTGATGATACTTGGTGGTAATGATCAGTTCACTAAGCCCACTTGGCTTCCCAATTCTCACTCTTCTAGGTTCAAGCGTTCGTTTCCAGTAACACTTTGAATTTTTAGGTTTCACTCTGTTTTCTGCTATATAGATAGATGTGTTTGAAACTCTAAATCAAACACGGTTTTTGCTAGCTCCTTGAATCTTGACCAAATGAAGTAGTTCTAAGTTCTATCTCTATGGTTTGTTTCCTCTTGAAGTACCCCATGCAGAGACTGGCGAAAACCCCTTTCGTTTGAAAGGGGTTGCCAAGCTTCCAAAAAACTACTAGTTTGCTGAAATCTCAGCAAACAATTTTTCACCAAATCTTGATGATACTTGGTGGTAATGATCAGTTCAAAAGCCCACTTGGCTGCCCAATTTTCACTCTTCTAGGTTCAAGCGTTCGTTTTCAGTAACAGTTTGAATTTTTAGGTTTCACTTTTTTTTCTCCTACATAGAATGCGCTGTTTGGAATTCTAAATCAAACACGGTTTGTGCTAGCTCCTTGAAACTTGACCAAATGAAGTAGTTCTAAGTTCTATCTCTGTGGTTTATTTCCTCTTGAAGTACCCCATTCAGAGACTGGCGAAAAACATTTTCGTTTGAAAGGGGTTGCCAAGCTTCCAAAAAACTACTAGTTTGCTGAAATCTCAGCAAACATTTTTTCACCAAATCTTCATGATACTTGGTGGTAATGATCAGTTCACTAAGCCCACTTGGCTGCCCAATTTTCACTCTTCTAGGTTCAAGCGTTCGTTTCCAGTAACACTTTGAAATTTTAGGTTTCACTCTGTTTTCTGCTATATAGATAGCTGTGTTTGGAATTCTAAATCAAACACGGTTTGTGCTAGCTCCTTGAAACTTGACAAAATGAAGTAGTTCTAAGTTCAATCTCTATGGTTTGTTTCCTCTTGAAGTACCCCATGCAGAGACTGGCGAAAAACACTTTCGTTTGAAAGGGGTTGCCAAGCTTCAAAAAAACTACTAGTTTGCTAATCTCAGCAAACATTTTTTCACCAAATCTTGATGATACTTGGTGGTAATGATCAGTTCACTAATCCCACGTGGCTGCCCAATTTTTATTATTCTAGGTTGAAGCATTCGTTTCCAGTAACAGTTTGAATTTTTAGTTTTCACTCTGTTTTCTCCTACATAGATAGCTCTGTTTTGAATTCTAAATCAAACTCGGTTTGTGCTAGCTCCTTGAAACTTGACAAAATGAAGTAGTTCTAAGTTCAATCTCTATGGTTTGTTTCCTCTTGAAGTACCCCATGCAGAGACTGGCGAAAAACACTTTCGTTTGAAAGGGCTTGCCAAGCTTCCAAAAAACTACTAGTTTGCTGAAATCTCAGCAAACATTTTTTCACCAAATCTTGATGATACTTGGTGGGAATCATCAGTTCACTAAGCCCACTTGGCTGCCCAATTTTCACTCTTCTAGTTTCAAGCGTTCGTTTCCAGTATCACTTTGAATTTTTAGGTTTCACTCTGTTTTCTCCTACATAGATAGCTGTGTTTGGAATTCTAAATCAAACACGGTTTGTGCTAGCTCCATGAAACTTGACAAAATGAAGTAGTTCTAAGTTCAATCTCTATGGTTTGTTTCCTCTGGAAGTACCCCATGCAGAGACTGGTGAAAAACACTTTCGTTTGAAAGGGGTTGCCAAGCTTCCAAAAAACTACTAGTTTGCTGAAATCTCAGCAAACATTTTTTCACCAAATCTTGATGATACTTGGTGGTAATCATCAGTTCCCTAAGCCCACTTGGCTGCCCAATTTTCACTCTTCTAGTTTCAAGCGTTCGTTTCCAGTATCACTTTGAATTTTTAGGTTTCACTCTGTTTTCTCCTACATGGATAGCTCTGTTTTGAATTCTAAATCAAACTCGGTTTGTGCTAGCTCCTTGAAACTTGACAAAATGAAGTAGTTCTAAGTTCTATGTCTGTGGTTTGTTTCCTCTTGAAGTACCCCATGCAGAGACTGGCGAAGAACACTTTCGTTTGAAAGGCGTTGCCAAACTTCCAAAAAACTACTAGTTTGCTGAAATCTCAGCAAACATTTTTTCACCAAATCTTGATGATACTTGGTGGTAATGATCAGTTCACTAATCCCACGTGGCTGCCCAATTTTTATTATTCTAGGTTGAAGCATTCGTTTCCAGTAACAGTTTGAATTTTTAGTTTTCACTCTGTTTTCTCCGACATAGATAGCTGTGTTTGGAATTCTAAATCAAACACGGTTTGTGCTAGCTTCTTGAAACTTGAAAAAATGAAGTAGTTCTAAGTTCTATCTCTATGGTTTGTTTCCTCTTGATGTACCCCATGCAGATACTGTCAAAAAACACTTTTGTTTGAAAGGGGTTGCCAAGCTTACAAAAAACTACTAATTTGCTGAAATTTCAGCAAACATTTTTTCACCAAATCTTGATGATACTTGGTGGTAATGATCAGTTCACTAAGCCCACTTGGATGCCCAATTTTCACTCTTCTAGGTTCAAGCGTTCGTTTCCAGTAACTCTTTGATTTTTAGGTTTCATTCTGTTTTCTGCTATATAGATAGATGTGTTCGAAACTCTAAATCAAACACGGTTTTTGCTAGCTCCTTGAAACTTGACCAAATTAAGTAGTTCTAAGTTCTATCTCTATGGTTTGTTTCCTCTTGCAGTACCCCATGCAGAGACTGGCGAAAACCCCTTTCGTTTGAAAGGGGTTGCCAAGCTTCCAAAAAACTACTAGTTTGCTGAAATCTCAGCAAATATTTTTTCACCAAATCTTGATGATACTAGGTGGTAATGATCAGTTCACTAAGCCCACTTGGCTGCCCAATTTTCACTCTTCTGGTTCAAGCGTTCGTTTCCAGTAACACTTTGAATTTTTAGGTTTCACTCTGTTTTCTCCTACATAGATAGCTCTGTTTGGAATTCTAAATCAAACACGGTTTGTGCTAGCTCCTTGAAACTTGACAAAATGAAGTAGTTCTAAGTTCTATCTCTGTGGTTTGTTTCCTCTTGAAGTACCCCATGCAGAGACTGGCGAAAAGCACTTTCGTTTGAAAGGGGTTGCCAAGCTTGGAAAAAACTACTAGTTTGCTGAAATCTCAGCAAACATTTTATCACCAAATCTTGATGATACTTGGTGGTAATGATCAGTTCACTAAGCCCACTTGGCTGCCCAATTTTCACTCTTCTAGGTTCAAGCATTCGTTTCCAGTAACAGTTTGAATTTTTAGGTTTCACTTTTTTTTCTCCTACATAGAATGCGTTGTTTGGAATTCTAAATCAAACACGGTTTTTGCTACCTCCTTGAAACTTGACAAAATGAAGTAGTTCAAAGTTCTATCTCTATGGTTTGTTTCCTCTTGAAGTAACCCATGCAGAGACTGGCGAAAAACACTTTCGTTTGAAAGGGGTTGCCAAGCTTCCAAAAAACTACTAGTTTGCTGAAATCTCAGCAAACATTTTTTCACCAAATCTTGATGATACTTGGTGGTAATGATCAGTTCACTAAGCCAACTTGGCTGCCCAATTTTCACTCTTCTAGGATCAAGCGTTCGTTTCCAGTAACAGTTTGAATTTTTAGGTTTCACTCTGTTTTCTCCTACATAGAATGCTGTGTTTGGAATTCTAAATCAAACACGGTTTGTGCTAGCGCCTTGAAACTTGACCAAATGAAGTAGTTCTAATTTCTATCTCTATGGTTTGTTTCCTCTTGAAGTACCCCATGCAGAGACTGGCGAAAAACACTATCGTTTGAAAGGGGTTGACAAGCTTCCAAAAAACTACTAGTTTGCTGAAACTTCAGCAAATATTTTTTCACCAAATCTTGATGATACTTGGTGGTAATGATCAGTTCACTAAGCCCACTTGGATGCCAATTTTCACTCTTCTAGGTCAAGTGTTCGTTAACAGTAACACTTTGAATTTTTAGGTTTCACTCTGTTTTCTCCTACATAGATAGCTCTGTTTGGAATTCTAAATCAAACACGGTTTGTGCTAGCGCCTTGAAACTTGACCAAATGAAGTAGTTCTAAGTTCTATCTCTATGGTTTGTTTCCTCTTGAAGTACCCCATGCAGAGACTGGCGAAAAACACTTTCGTTTGAAAGGGGTTGACAAGCTTCCAAAAAACTACTAGTTTGCTGAAACTTCAGCAAATATTTTTTCACCAAATCTTGATGATACTTGGTGGTAATGATCAGTTCACTAAGCCCACTTGGCTGCCCAATTTTCACTCTTCTAGGTTCAAGCGATCGTTTCCAGTAACACTTTGAATTTTTAGGTTTCACTCTGTTTTCTGCTATATAGATAGATGTGTTTGAAACTCTAAATCAAACACGGTTTGTGCTAGCTCTTTGAAACTTGACCAAATGAAGTAGTTCTAAGTTCAATCTCTATGGTTTCTTTTCACTTGAAGTACCCCATGCAGAGACTGGCGAAAAACACTTTCGTTGGAAAGGGGTTGCCAAACTTCCAAAAAACTACTAGTTTGCTGAAATGTCAGCAAACATTTTTTCACCAAATCTTGATGATACTTGGTGGTAATGATCAGTTCACTAAGCCCACTTGGCTGCCCAATTTTCACTCTTCTAGGTTCAAGTGATCGTTTCCAGTAACACTTTGAAATTTTAGGTTTCACTCTGTTTTCTCTTACATAAATAGCTCTGTTTGGAATTCTAAATCAAACACGGTTTGTGCTAGCTCCTTGAAACTTGACAAAATGAAGTAGTTCTAAGTTCTCCCTCTGTGGTTTGTTTCCACTTGAAGTACCCCATGCAGAGACTGGCGAAAAACACTTTCGTTTGAAAGGCGTTGCCAAGCTTCCAAAAAACTACTAGTTTGCTGAAATCTCAGCAAACATTTTTTCACCAAATCTTGATGATACTTGGTGGTAATCATCAGTTCACTAAGCCCACTTGGCTGCCCAATTTTCACTCTTATAGGTTCAAGCGTTCGTTTCCAGTAACACTTTGAATTTTTAGGTTTCACTCTGTTTTCTCCTACGTAGATAGGTTTGTTTGGAATTCTAAATCAAACACGGTTTGTGCTAGCTCCTTGAAACTTTACCAAATGAAGTAGTTCTAAGTTCTATCTCTATGGTTTGTTTCCTCTTGAAGTATGCCATGCAGAGACTGGCGAAAAGCACTTTCGTTTGAAAGGGATTGCCAAGCTTCCAAAAAACTACTAGTTTTCTGAAATCTCAGCAAACTTTTTTTCACCAAAACTTGATGATACTTGGTGGTAATGATCAGTTCACTAAGCCCACTTGGCTGCCCAATTTTCACTCTTCTAGGTCAAGTGTTCGTTACCAGTAACACTTTGAATTTATAGGTTTCACTCTGTTTTCTCCTACATATATAGCTGTGTTTGGAATTCTTAATCAAACACGGTTTGTGCTAGCTCCTTGAAACTTGACAAAATGAAGTAGTTCTAAGTTCTATCTCTATGGTTTGTTTTCTCTTGAAGTACCTCATGCAGAGACTGGCGAAAAACACTTTCGTTTGAAAGGGGTTGCCAAGCTTCCAAAAAACTACTAGTTTGCTGAAATCTCAGCAAACATTTTTTCACCAAATCTTGATGATACATGGTGGTAATGATCAGTTCACTAATCCCACTTGGCTGCCCAATTATTATTCTTCTAGTTTGAAGGATTCGTTTCCAGTAACAGTTTGAATTTTTAGGTTTCACTCTGTTTTCTCCTACATAGATAGCTGTGTTTGGAATTCTAAATCAAACACGGTTTTTGCTAGCCCCTTGAAACTTGACCAAATGAAGTAGTTCTAAGTTCTACTTCTATGGTTTGTTTCCTCTTGAAGTCCCCCATGCAGAGACTGGCGAAAAACACTTTCGTTTGAAAGGGGTTGCCAAGCTTCCAAAAAACTACTAGTTTGCTGAAATCTCAGCAACCATTTTTTCACCAAATCTTGATGATACTTGGTGGTAATGATCAGTTCACTAAGCCCACTTGGCTGCCCAATTTTCACTCTGCTAGGTTCAAGCGTTCGTTTCCAGTAACAGTTTGAACATTTAGGTTTCACTCTGTTTTCTCCTACATACATAGCTGTGTTTGGAATTCTAAATCAAACACGGTTTGTGCTAGCTCCTTGAAACTTGACAAAATGAAGTAGTTCTAAGTTCTATCTCTATGGTTTGTTTCCTCTTGAAGTACCCCATGCAGAAAACTGGCGAAAAACACTTTCCTTTGAAAGGGGTTGCCAAGCTTCCAAAAACTTCTAGTTTGCTGAAATCTCAGCAAACATTTTTTCACCAAATCTTGATGATACTTGGTGGTAATGATCAGTTCACTAAGCCAACTTGGCTGCCCAATTTTCACTCTTCTAGGTTCAAGCGTTCGTTTCCAGTAACAGTTTGAATTTTTAGGTTTCACTCTGTTTTCTCCTACATAGAATGCTGTGTTTGGAATTCTAAATCAAACACGGTTTGTGCTAGCTCCTTGAAACTTGACCAAATGAAGTAGTTATAAGTTCTATCTCTATGGTTTGTTTCCTCTTGATGTACCCCATGCAGAGACTGGCAAAAAACACTTTCGTTTGAAAGGGGTTGCCAAGCTTCCAAAAAACTACTAGTTTGCTGAAATCTCAGCAAACATTTTTTCACCAAATCTTGACGATACATGGTGGTAATGATGAGTTCACTAATCCCACTTGGCTGCCCAATTTTTATTCTTCTAGTTTGAAGCATTCGTTTCCAGTAACAGTTTGAATTTTTAGGTTTCACTCTGTTTTCTCCTACATAGATAGCTGTGTTTGGAATTCTAAATCAAACACGGTTTGTGGTAGCTCCTTGAAACTTGACCAAATGAAGTAGTTCTAAGTTCTACTTCTATGGTTTGTTTCCTCTTGAAGTACCCCATGCATAGACTGGCGAAAAACACTTTCGTTTGAAATTGGTTGCCAAGCTTCCAAAACACTACTAGATTGCTGAAATCTCAGCAAACATTTTTTCACCAAATCTTGATGATACTTGGTGTTAATGATCAGTTCACTAAGCCCACTTGGCTGCCCAATTCTCACTCTTCTAGGTTCAAGCGTTCGTTTCCAGTAACACTTTGAATTTTTAGGTTTCACTCTGTTTTCTCCTACATAGATAGTTGTGTTTAGAATTCTAAATCAAACACGGTTTGTGCTAGCTCCTTGAAACTTGACCAAATGAAGTAGTTCTAAGTTTTATCTCTATGGTTTGTTTCCTCTTTAAGTACCCCATGCAGAGACTGGCGAAAAACCCTTTCGTTTGAAAGGGGTTGCCAAGCTTCCAAAAAACTACTAGTTTGCTGAAATCACAGCAAACCTTTTTTCACCAAATCTTGATGATACTTGGTGGTAATGATCAGTTCACTAAGCCCACTTGGCTGCCCAATTTTTACTCTTCTAGGTTCACGCGTTCGTTTCCAGAAACACTTTGAATTTTTAGGTTTCAGTCTGTTTTCTTCTATATAGATAGATGTGTTTGAAACTCTAAATCAAACACGGTTTTTGCTAGCTCCTAGAAACTTGACCAAATGAAGTAGTTCTACGTTCTATTTCTATGGTTTGTTTCCTCTTGAAGTACCCCATGCAGAGACTGGCGAAAAACACTTTCGTTGGAAAGGGGTTGCCAAGCTTCCAAAAAATTACTAGTTTGCTGAAATCTCAGCAAACATTTTTTCACCAAATCTTGATGAAACTTGGTGGTAATGATCAGTTCACTAAGCCCACTTGGCTGCCCAATTTTCACTCTTCTAGGTTCAAGCGTTAGTTTCCAGGAACAATTTGAATTTTTAGGTTTCAAGCTGTTTTATGCTATATAGATAGATGTGTTTGAAACCCTAAATCAAACACGGTTTGTGCTAGCTCCTTGAAACTTGACCAAATGAAGTAGTTCTAAGTTCTATCTCTATGGTTTGTTTCCTCTTGAAGTACCCCATGCAGAGACTGGCGAAAAACACTTTCGTTTGAAAGGGGTTGCCAAGCTTCCAAAAAACTACTAGTTTGCTGAAATCTCAGCAAACATTTTTTCACCAAATCTTGATGATTCTTGGTGGTAATGATGAGTTCACTAATCCCACTTCTCTGCCCAATTTTTATTCTTCTAGGTTGAAGCATTTGTTTCCAGTAACACTTTGAATTTTCAGGTTTCACTCTGTTTTCTCCTACATAGATAGCTGTGTTTGGAATTCTAAATCAAACACGGTTTGTGCTAGCTCCTTGAAACTTGACAAAATGAAGTAGTTCTAAGTTCTATCTCTATGGTTTGTTTCCTCTTGAATTACCCCATGCAGAGATTGGCAAAAAAAACTTTCGTTTGAAAGGGGTTGCCAAGCTTCCAAAAAACTACTAGTTTGCTGAAATCTCAGCAAAACTTTTTTCACCAAATCTTGATGATACTTGGTTGTAATGATCAGTTCACTAAGCCCACTTGGCTGCCCAATTTTCACTCTTCTAGGTTGAAGCATTCGTTTCCAGTAACAGTTTGAATTCTTAGGTTTCACTCTGTTTTCTGCTATATAGATAGATGTGTTTGAAACTCTAAATCAAACACGGTTTGTGCTAGCTCCTAGAAACTTGACCAAATGAAGTAGTTCTAAGTTCTAACTCTATGGTTTGTTTCCTCTTGAAGTACCCCATGCAGAGACTGGCGAAAAACACTTTCGTTTTAAAGGGGTTGCCAAGCTTCCAAAAAAACTACTAGTTTGCTGAAATCTCAACAAACATTTTTTCACCAAATCTTGATGGTACTTGCTGGTAAAGATCAGTTCACTAAGCCCACTTGGCTTCTATATTTTTATTCTTCTAGGTTGAAGCATTCGTTTCCAGTAACAGTTTGAATTTTTAGGTTTCACTCTGTTTTCTCCTACATAGAATGCTGTGTTTGGAATTCTTAATCAAACACGGTTTGTGCTAGCTCCTTGAAACTTGACAAAATGAAGTAGTTCTAAGTTCTATCTCTATGGTTTGTTTCCTCTTGAAGTACCTCATGTAGAGACTGGCGAAAAACACTTTCGTTTGAAAGGGGTTGCCAAGCTTCCAAAAAACTACCAGTTTGCTGAAATCTCAGCAAACATTTTTTCACCAAATCTTGATGATACATGGTGGTAATGATCAGTTCACTAATCCCACTTGGCTGCCCAATTTTTATTCTTCTAGTTTGAAGCATTCGTTTCCAGTAACAGTTTGAATTTTTAGGTTTCATCTGTTTTCTCCTACATAGATAGCTGTGTTTGGAATTCTAAATCAAACACGGTTTGTGGTAGCTCCTTGAAACTTGACCAAATGAAGTAGTTCTAAGTTCTACTTCTATGGTTTGTTTCCTCTTGAAGTACCCCATGCAGAGACTGGCGAAAAACACTTTCGTTTGAAATTGGTTGCCAAGCTTCCAAAACACTACTAGATTGCTGAAATGTCAGCAAACATTTTTTCACCAAATCTTGATGATACTTGGTGGTAATGATGAGTTCACTAAGCCCACTTGGCTGCCCAATTTTCACTCTTCTAGGTTCAAGCGTTCGTTTCCAGTAACACTTTGAATTTTTAGGTTTCACTCTGTTTTCTCCTACATAGATAGCTGTGTTTGGAATTCTAAATCAAACACGGTTTGTGCTAGCTTTTTGAAACTTGACAAAATGAAGTAGTTCTAAGTTCTATCTCTATGGTTTGTTTCCTCTTGAAGTACCCCATGCAGAGACTGGCAAAAAAAACTTTCGTTTGAAAGGGGTTGCCAAGCTTCCAAAAAACTACTAGTTTGCTGAAATCTCAGCAAAACTTTTTTCACCAAATCTTGATGATACTTGGTTTTAATGATCAGTTCACTAAGCCCACTTGGCTGCCCAATTTTCACTCTTCTAGGTTGAAGCATTCGTTTCCAGTAACAGTTTGAATTTTTAGGTTTCACTCTGTTTTCTGCTATATAGATAGATGTGTTTGAAACTCTAAATCAAACATGGTTTGTGCTAGCTCCTAGAAACTTGACCAAATGAAGTAGTTGTAAGTTCTAACTCTATGGTTTGTTTCCTCTTGAAGTACCCCATGCAGAGACTGGCGAAAAACACTTTCGTTTTAAAGGGGTTGCCAAGCTTCCAAAAAAACTACTAGTTTGCTGAAATCTCAACAAACATTTTTTCACCAAATCTTGATGATACTTGCTGGTAAAGATCAGTTCACTAAGCCCACTTGGCTTCTATATTTTTATTCTTCTAGGTTGAAGCATTCGTTTCCAGTAACAGTTTGAATTTTTAGGTTTCACTCTGTTTTCTCCTACATAGATAGTTTTGTGTTTGGAATTCTAAATCAAACACGGTTTGTGCTAGCTCCTTTTAACTTGACCAAATGAAGTAGTTCTAAGTTCTATCTCTATGGTTTGTTTCCTCTTGAAGTACCCCATGCAGAGACTGGCGAAAAACACTTTCGTTGGAAAGGAGTTGCCAAGCTTCCAGAAAACTACTAGTTTGCTGAAATCTCAGCAAACATTTTTTCACCAAATCTTGATGATACGTGGTGGTAATGATCAGTTCACTAAGCCCACTTGGCTGCCCAATTTTCACTCTTCTAGGTTCACGCGTTCGTTTCCAGTAACACTTTGAATTTTTAGGTTTCACTCTGTTTTCTCCTATATAGATAGATGTGTTTGAAACTCTAAATCAAACACGGTTTTTGCTAGCTCCTAGAAACTTGACCAAATGAAGTAGTTCTAAGTTCTATCTCTATGGTTTGTTTCCTCTTGAAGTACCCCATGCAGAGGCTGGCGAAAAACACTTTCGTTGGAAAGGGGTTGCCAAGCTTCCAAAAAACTACTAGTTTGCTGAAATCTCAGCAAACAATTTTTCACCAAATCTTGATGATACTTGGTGGTAATGATCAGTTCACTAAGCCCACTTGGCTGCCCAATTTTCACTCTTCTAGGTTCAAGCGTTCGTTTCCAGTAACGGTTTGAATTTTTAGGTTTCACTCTGTTTTCTCCTACATAGAATGCTGAGTTTGAAATTCTAAATCAAACCCGGTTTGTGCTGGCTCCTTGAAACTTGACCAAACGAAGAAGTTCTAAGTTCTATCTCTGTGGTTTGTTTCCTCTTGAAGTACCCCATGCAGAGACTGGCGAAAAACACTTTCGTTTGAAAGGCGTTGCCAAGCTTCCATAAAACTACTAGTTTGCTGAAATCTCAGCAAATATTTTTTCACCAAATCTTGATGATACTTGGTGGTAATGATCAGTTCACTAAGCCAAATTGGCTGCTCAATTTTCACTCTTATAGGTTCAAGCGTTCATTTCCAGTAACAGTATGAATTTTTAGGTTTCACTCTGTTTTCTCCTACATAGATAGCTTTGTTTGGAATTCTAAATCAAACACGGTTTGTGCTAGCTCGTTGAAATTTGACCAAATGAAGTAGTTCTAAGTTCTATCTCTATGGTTTGTTTCCTCTTGAAGTACCCCATGCAGAGACTGGCGAAAAACTCTTTCGTTTGAAAGGAGTTGCCAAGCTTCCAAGAAACTAATAGTTTGCTGACATCTCAGCAAACATTTTTTCACCAAATCTTGATGATACTTGGTGGTAATGATCAATTCACTAAGCCCACTTGGCTGCCCAATTTTCACTCCTCTACGTTCAAGCGTTCGTTTCCAGTAAAAATTGAATTTTTAGGTTTCACTCTGTTTTCTGCTATATAGATAGATGTGTTTGAAACTCTAAATCAAACACGATTTGTGCTAGCTTTTTGAAACTTTACCAAATGAAGTAGTTCTAAGTTCTATCTCTATGGTTTGTTTCCTCTTGAAGTACCACATGCAGAGACTGGCGAAAAACACTTTCGTTTGAAAGGGGTTGCCAAGCTTCCAAAAAAACTACTAGTTTGCTGAAATCTCAGCAAACATTTTTTCACCAAATCTTGATGATCCTTGGTGGTAATGATCAGTTCACTAATCCCACTTGGCTGCCCAATTTTTATTCTTCTAGGTTGAAGCATTCGTTTTCAGTAACACTTTGAATTTTTAGGTTTCACTCTGTTTTCTCCTACATAGATAGCTGTGTTTGGAATTCTAAATCAAACACGGTTTGTGCTACCTCCTTGAAACTTGACCAAATGAAGTAGTTCTAAGTTCTATCTTTATGGTTTGTTTCCTCTTCAAGTACCCCATGCAGAGACTGGCGAAAAGCACTTTCGTTTGAAAGAGGTTGCCAAGCTTCCAAAAAACTACTAGTTTTCTGAAATCTCAGCAAAAGTTTTTTCACCAAATCTTGATGATACTTGGTGGTAATGATCAGTTCACTAAGCCCAATTGGCTGCCCAATTTTCACTCGTCTAGGTTGAAGCATTCGTTTCCAGTAACAGTTTGAATTTTTAGGTTACACTGTATTTTCTTCTATATAGATAGATGTGTTTGAAACTCTAAATCAAACACGGTTTGTTCTAGCTCCTTGAAACTTGACCAAATGAAGTAGTTCTAAGTTCTATCTCTATGGTTTGTTTCCTCTTGAAGTACCAAATGCAGAGACTGGCGAAAAACAATTTCATTTGAAAGGGGTTGCCAAGCTTCCAAAAAACTACTAATTTGCTGAACTATCAGCAAACATTTTTTCACCAAATCTTGATGATACTTGGTGGTAATGATCAGTTCACTAATCCCACTTGGCTGCCCAATTTTTATTCTTCTAGGTTGAAGCATTCGTTTCCAGTAACAGTTTGAATTTTTAGGTTTCACTCTGTTTTCTCCTACATAGATAGCTGTGTTTGGAATTCTAAATCAAACACGGTTTGTGCTAGCTCCTTGAAACTTGACCAAATGAAGTAGTTCTAAGTTCTATCTCTGTGGTTTGTTTCCTCTTGAAGTACCCCATGCAGAGACTGGCGAAAAACACTTTCGTTTAAAAGGGGTTGCCAAGCTTCCAAAAAAACTACTAGTTTGCTGAAATCTCAACAAACATTTTTTCACCATATCTTGATGATACTTGGTGGTAATGATCATTTCACTAAGCCCACTTGGCTGACCAATTTTTATTCTTCTAGGTTGAAGCATTCGTTTCCAGTAACAGTTTGAATTTTTAGGTTTCACTCTGTTTTCTTTTGCATAGATAGCTGTGTTTGGAATTCTACATCAAACACGGTTTGAGCTAGCTCCTTGAAACTTGACCAAATGAAGCAGTTCTATGTTCTATCTCTGTGGTTTGTTTCCTCTTGAAGTACCCCATGCAGAGACTGGCGAAAAACACTTTCGTTGGAAAGGGGTTGCCAAACTTCCAAAAAACTACTAGTTTGCTGAAATCTCAGCAAACATTTTTTCACCAAATCTTGATGATACTTGGTGGTAATGATCAGTTCACTAAGCCCACTTGGCTGCCCAATTTTCACTCTTCTAGGTTCAAGCGTTCGTTTCCAGTAACACTTTGAATTTTTAGGTTTCACTCTGTTTTCTGCTATATAGATAGATGTGTTTGAAACTCTAAATCAAACACGGATTGTGCTAGCTCCTTGTAACTTGACCAAATGAAGTAGTTCTAAGTTCTATCTCTATGGTTTGTTTTCCTCTTGAAGTTCCCCATGCAGAGACTGGCGAAAAACACTTTCGTTTGAAAGGGGTTGCCAAGCTTCCAAAAAACTACTAGTTTGCTGAAATCTCAGCAAACATTTTTTCACCAAATCTTGATGATCCTTGGTGGTAATGATCAGTTCACTAAGCCCACTTGGCTGCCCAATTTTTATTCTTCTAGGTTGAAGCATTCGTTTGCAGGAACAGTTTTAATTTTTAGGTTTCATTCTGTTTTCTGCTATATAGATAGATGTGTTTGAAACTCTAAATCAAACACGGTTTGTGCTAGCTCCTTGAAACTTGACCAAATGAAGCAGTTCTAAGTTCTATCTCTATGGTTTGTTTCCTCTTGAAGTACCACATTCAGAGACTTCGAAAAAACTTTCGTTTGAAAGGGGTTGCCAAGCTTCCAAAAAACTACTAGTTTGCTGAAATCTCAGCAAACATTTTTTCACCAAATCTTGATGATCCTTGGTGGTAATGATCAGTTCACTAATCCCACTTGGCTGCCCAATTTTTATTCTTCTATGTTGAAGCATTCGTTTCCAGTAACACTTTGAATTTTTAGGTTTCACTGTGTTTACTCCTACATAGATAGCTGTGTTTGGAATTCTAAATCAAACATGGTTTGTGCTACCTCCTTGAAACTTGACCAAATGAAGTAGTTCTAAGTTCTATCTCAATGGTTTGTTTCCTCTTGAAGTACCCCATGCAGAGACTGGCGAAAAGCACTTTCGTTTGAAACAGGTTGCCAAGCTTCCCAAAAACTACTAGTTTTCTGAAATCTCAGCAAACCTTTTTTCACCAAATCTTGATGATACTTGGTGGTAATGATCAGTTCACTAAGCCCACTGGGCTGCCCAATTTTCACTCTTCTAGGTTGAAGCATTCGTTTCCAGTAACAGTTTGAAATTTTAGGTTTCACTCTGTTTTCTGCTATATAGATAGATGTGTTTGAAACTCTAAATCAAACACGGTTAGTGCTAGCTCCTTAAAACTTGACCAAATGAAGTAGTTCTAAGTTCTATCTCTATTTTTTGTTTCCTCTTGAAGTACCCCATGCAGAGACTGGCGAAAAACACTTTCATTTGAAAGGGGTTGCCTAGCTTCCAAAAAATTACTAGTTTGCTGAAACATCAGCAAACATTTTTTCACCAAATCTTGATGATACTTGCTTGTAATGATCAGTTCACTAAGCCCACTTGGCTGCCCAATTTTCACTCTTCTATGTTCAAGCGTTCTTTTCCAGTAACAGTTTGAATTTTTGGGTTTCACTCTCTTTTCTCCTACATAGATGGCTGTGTTTGGAATTCTAAATCAAACACGGTTGTGCTAGCTACTTGAAACTTGACAAAATGAAGTAGTTCTAAGTTCTATCTCTATGGTTTGTTTCCTTTTGAAGTACCCCATGCAGAGACTGGAGAAAAACACTTTCGTTTGAAAGGGGTTTCCAAGCTTCCAAAAAACTACTAGTTTGCTGAAATCTCAGCAAACATTTTTTCACCAAATCTTGATGATACATGGTGGTAATGATCAGTTCACTAAGCCCACTTGGCTGCCCAATTTTCACTCGTCTATGTTCAAGCATTCGTTTCCAGTAACACTTTGAATTTTTAGGTTTCACTGTGTTTTCTCCTACATAGATAGCTGTGTTTGGAATTCTAAATCAAACACGGTTTGTGCTAGCTCCTTGTAACTTGACCAAATGAAGTAGTTCTAAGTTCTATCTCTATGGTTTGTTTCCTCTTGAAGTTCCCCATGGAGAGACTGGCGAAAAACACTTTCGTTTGAAAGGGGTTGCCAAGCTTCCAAAAAACTACTAGTTTGCTGAAATCTCAGCAAACATTTTCTCACCAAATCTTGATGATCCTTGGTGGCAATGATCAGTTCACTAATCCCACTTGGCTGCCCAATTTTTATTCTTCTATGTTGAAGCATTCGTTTCCAGTAACAGTTTGAATTTTTAGGTTTCATTCTGTTTTCTCCTACATAGATGGCTGTGTTTGGAATTCTAAATCAAACACGGTTTGTGCTAGCTACTTGAAACTTGACCAAATGAAGTAGTTCTAAGTTCTATCTCTATGGTTTGTTTCCTCTTGAAGTACCCCATGCAGAGACTGGCAAAAAGCACTTTCGTTTGAAAGGTGTTGCCAAGCATCCAAAAAACAACTAGTTTGATGAAATCTCAGCAAAAATTTTTTCACCAAATCTTGATGATACTTGGTGGTAATGATCAGTTCACTAAGTCCACTTGGCTGCCCAATTTTGACTCTTCTAGGTTGAAGCATTCGTTTCCAGTAACAGTTTGAATTTTTAGGTTTCACTCTGTTTTCTGTTATATAGATAGATGTGTTTGAAACTCTAAATCAAACACGGTTTGTGCTAGCTCCTTGAAACTTGACCAAATGAAGTAGTTCTAAGTTCTATCTCTATGGTTTGTTTCCTCTTGAAGTACCCCATGCAGAGACTGGCGAAAAACACTTTCGTTTGAAAGGGGTTGCCAAGCTTCCAAAAAACTACTAGTTTGCTGAAATCTCAGCAAACATTTTTTCACCAAATCTTGATGATACTTGGTGGTAATGATCAGTTCACTAAGCCCACTTGGCTGCCCAATTTTCACTCGTCTAGGTTCAAGCGTTCGTTTCCAGTAACACTTTGAATTTTTAGGTTTCACTCTGTTTTCTCCTACATAGATAGCTGTGTTTGGAATTCTAAATCAAACACGGTTTGTGCTAGCTCCTTGTAAATGACCAAATGAAGCAGTTCTAAGTTCTATCTCTATGGTTTGTTTCCTCTTGAATTTCCCCATGCAGAGACTGGCGAAAAACACATTTCGTTTGAAAGGGGTTGCCAAGCTTCCAAAAAACTACTAGTTTGCTGAAATCTCAGCAAACATTTTTTCACCAAACCTTGATGATCCTTGGTGGTAATGATCAGTTCACTAATCCCACTTGGCTGCCCAATTATTATTCTTCTAGGTTGAAGCATTCGTTTCCAGTAACAGTTTGAATTTTTAGGTTTCACTCTGTTTTCTCCTACATAGATAGCTGTGTTGGAATTCTAAATCAAACACGGTTTGTGCTAGCTCTTGAAACTTGACCCAAATGAAGTAGTTCTAAGTTCTATCTCTATGGTTTGTTTCCTCTTGAAGTACCCCATGCAGAGACTGGCGAAAACACTTTTGTTTGAAAGGTGTTGCCAAGCTTCCAAAAAACTACTAGTTTGCTGAAATCTCAGCAAACATTTTTTCACCAAATCTTGATGATACTTGGTGGTAATGATCATTTCACTAAGCCCACTTGGCTGCCCAATTTTCACTCTTCTAGGTTCAAGCTATCGTTTCCAGTAAACATTTTGAATTTTTAGGTTTCACCCTGTTTTCGCCGACATATATAGCTGTGTTTGGAATTCTAAATCAAACACGGTTGTGCTAGCTCCTTGAAACTTGACCAAATGAAGTAGTTCTAAGTTCTATCTCTATGGTTTGTTTCCTCTTGAAGTACCCCATGCAGAGACTGGCGAAAAACACTTTCGTTTGAAAGGGGTTGCCAAGCTTCAAAAAACTACTAGTTTGCTGAAATCTCAGCAAACATTTTTTCACCAAATCTTGATGATACTTGGTGGTAATGATAAGTTCACTAAGCCCACTTGGCTGCCCAATTTTCACTCGTCTAGGTACAAGCGTTCGTTTCCAGTAACACTTTGAATTTTTAGGTTTCTCTCTGTTTTCTCCTACATAGATAGCTGTGTTTGGAATTCTAAATCAAACACGGTTTGTGCTAGCTCCTTGTAAATGACCAAATGAAGCAGTTCTAAGTTCTATCTCTATGGTTTGTTTCCTCTTGAATTTCCCCATGCAGAGACTGGCGAAAAACCATTTCGTTTGAAAGGGGTTGCCAAGCTTCCAAAAAACTACTAGTTTGCTGAAATCTCAGCAAACATTTTTTCACCAAATCTTGATGATCCTTGGTGGTAATGATCAGTTAACTAATCCCACTTGGCTGCCCAATTATTATTCTTCTAGGTTGAAGCATTCGTTTCCAGTAACAGTTTGAATTTTTAGGTTTCACTCTGTTTTCTCCTACATAGATAGCTGTGTTTGGAATTCTAAATCAAACACGGTTTGTGCTAGCTCCTTGAAACTTGACCAAATGAAGTAGTTCTAAGTTCTATCTCTGTGTTTGTTTCCTCTTGAAGTACCCCATGCAGAGACTGGCGAAAACACTTTCGTTAAAAGGGGTTGCCAAGCTTCCAAAAAACTACTAGTTTGCTGAAATCTCAACAAACATTTTTTCACCATATCTGATGATACTTGGTGGTAATGATCATTTCACTAAGCCACTTGGCTGACCAATTTTTATTCTTCTAGGTTGAAGCATTCGTTTCCAGTAACAGTTTGAATTTTAGTTTCACTCTGTTTTCTTTTGCATAGATAGCTGTGTTTGGAATTCTACATCAAACACGGTTTGAGCTAGCTCCTTGAAACTTGACCAAATGAAGCAGTTCTATGTTCTATCTCTGTGGTTTGTTTCCTCTTGAAGTACCCCATGCAGAGACTGGCGAAAAACACTTTCGTTGGAAAGGGTTGCCAAACTTCCAAAAACTACTAGTTTGCTGAAATCTCAGCAAACATTTTTTCACCAAATCTTGATGATACTTGGTGGTAATGATCAGTTCACTAAGCCCACTTGGCTGCCCAATTTTCACTCTTCTAGGTTCAAGCGTTCGTTTCCAGTAACACTTTGAATTTTTAGGTTTCACTCTGTTTTCTGCTATATAGATAGATGTGTTTGAAACTCTAAATCAAACACGGATTGTGCTAGCTCCTTGTAACTTGACCAAATGAAGTAGTTCTAAGTTCTATCTCTATGGTTTGTTTCCTGTTGAAGTTCCCCATGCAGAGACTGGCGAAAAACACTTTCGTTTGAAAGGGGTTGCCAAGCTTCCAAAAAACTACTAGTTTGCTGAAATCTCAGCAAACATTTTTTCACCCAAAACTTGATGATCCATGGTGGTAATGATCAGTTCACTAAGCCCACTTGGCTGCCCAATTTTTATTCTTCTAGGTTGAAGCATTCGTTTGCAGGAACAGTTTGAATTTTTAGGTTTCATTCTGTTTTCTGCTATATAGATAGATGTGTTTGAAACTCTAAATCATACACGGTTTGTGCTAGCTCCTTGAAACTTGAACAAATGAAGTAGTTCTAAGTTCTATCTCTATGGTTTGTTTCCTCTTGAAGTACACATTCAGAGACTTCGAAAAAACTTTCGTTTGAAAGGGGTTGCCAAGCTTCCAAAAAACTACTAGTTTGCTGAAATCTCAGGAAACATTTTTTCACCAAATCTTGATGATCCTTGGTGGTAATGATCAGTTCACTAATCCCACTTGGCTGCCCAATTTTTATTCTTCTATGTTGAAGCATTCTTTTCCAGTAACACTTTGAATTTTTAGGTTTCACTGTGTTTACTCCTACATAGATAGCTGTGTTTGGAATTCTAAATCAAACATGGTTTGTGCTACCTCCTTGAAACTTGACCAAATGAAGTAGTTCTAAGTTCTATCTCTATGGTTTGTTTCCTCTTGAAGTACCCCATGCAGAGACTGGCGAAAAGCACTTTCGTTTGAAACAGGTTGCCAAGCTTCCAAAAACTACTAGTTTTCTGAAATCTCAGCAAACCTTTTTTTCACCAAATCTTGATGATACTTGGTGGTAATGATCAGTTCACTAAGCCCACTTGGCTGCCCAATTTTCACTCTTCTAGGTTGAAGCATTCGTTTCCAGTAACAGTTTGAATTTTAGGTTTCACTCTGTTTTCTGCTATATAGATAGATGTGTTTGAAACTCTAAATCAAACACGGTTAGTGCTAGCTCCTTAAAACTTGACCAAATGAAGTAGTTCTAAGTTCTATCTCTATTTTTTGTTTCCTCTTGAAGTACCGAATGCAGAGACTGGCAAAAACACTTTCGTTTGAAAGGGGTTGCCTAGCTTCCAAAAAATTACTAGTTTGTTGAAACATCAGCAAACATTTTTTCACCAAATTTGATGATACTTGCTGGTAATGATCAGTTCACTAAGCCCACTTGGCTGCCCAATTTTCACTCTTCTAGGTTCAAGCGTTCGTTTCCAGTAACACTTTGAATTTTTAGGTTTCACTCTCTTTTCTCCTACATAGATAGATGTGTTTGGAATTCTAAATCAAACACGGTTTGTGCTAGCTCCTTGAAACTTGACCAAATGAAGTAGTTCTAAGTTCTATCTCTGTGGTTTGTTTCCTCTTGAAGTACCCCATGCAGAGACTGGCGAAAACACTTTCGTTTAAAAGGGGTTGCCAAGCTTCCAAAAAACTACTAGTTTGCTGAAATCTCAACAAACATTTTTTCACCATATCTTGATGATACTTGGTGGTAATGATCATTTCACTAAGCCCACTTGGCTGACCAATTTTTATTCTTCTAGGTTGAAGCATTCGTTTCCAGTAACAGTTTGAATTTTTAGGTTTCACTCTGTTTTCTTTTGCATAGATAGCTGTGTTTGGAATTCTACATCAAACACGGTTTGAGCTAGCTCCTTGAAACTTGACCAAATGAAGCAGTTCTATGTTCTATCTCTGTGGTTTGTTTCCTCTTGAAGTACCCCATGCAGAGACTGGCGAAAAACACTTTCGTTGGAAAGGGGTTGCCAAACTTCCAAAAAACTACTAGTTTGCTGAAATCTCAGCAAACATTTTTTCACCAAATCTTGATGATACTTGGTGGTAATGATCAGTTCACTAAGCCACTTGGCTGCCCAATTTTCACTCTTCTAGGTTCAAGCGTTCGTTTCCAGTAACACTTTGAATTTTTAGGTTTCACTCTGTTTTCTGCTATATAGATAGATGTGTTTGAAACTCTAAATCAAACACGGATTGTGCTAGCTCCTTGTAACTTGACCAAATGAAGTAGTTCTAAGTTCTATCTCTATGGTTTGTTTCCTGTTGAAGTTCCCCATGCAGAGACTGGCGAAAAACACTTTCGTTTGAAAGGGTTGCCAAGCTTCCAAAAAACTACTAGTTTGCTGAAATCTCAGCAAACATTTTTTCACCAAAACTTGATGATCCATGGTGGTAATGATCAGTTCACTAAGCCCACTTGGCTGCCCAATTTTTATTCTTCTAGGTTGAAGCATTCGTTTGCAGGAACAGTTTGAATTTTTAGGTTTCATTCTGTTTTCTGCTATATAGATAGATGTGTTTGAAACTCTAAATCATACACGGTTTGTGCTAGCTCCTTGAAACTTGAACAAATGAAGTAGTTCTAAGTTCTATCTCTATGGTTTGTTTCCTCTTGAAGTACCACATTCAGAGACTTCGAAAAAACTTTCGTTTGAAAGGGGTTGCCAAGCTTCCAAAAAACTACTAGTTTGCTGAAATCTCAGGAAACATTTTTTCACCAAATCTTGATGATCCTTGGTGGTAATGATCAGTTCACTAATCCCACTTGGCTGCCCAATTTTTATTCTTCTATGTTGAAGCATTCTTTTCCAGTAACACTTTGAATTTTTAGGTTTCACTGTGTTTACTCCTACATAGATAGCTGTGTTTGGAATTCTAAATCAAACATGGTTTGTGCTACCTCCTTGAAACTTGACCAAATGAAGTAGTTCTAAGTTCTATCTCTATGGTTTGTTTCCTCTTGAAGTACCCCATGCAGAGACTGGCGAAAAGCACTTTCGTTTGAAACAGGTTGCCAAGCTTCCCAAAAACTACTAGTTTTCTGAAATCTCAGCAAACCTTTTTTCACCAAATCTTGATGATACTTGGTGGTAATGATCAGTTCACTAAGCCCACTTGGCTGCCCAATTTTCACTCTTCTAGGTTGAAGCATTCGTTTCCAGTAACAGTTTGAATTTTTAGGTTTCACTCTGTTTTCTGCTATATAGATAGATGTGTTTGAAACTCTAAATCAAACACGGTTAGTGCTAGCTCCTTAAAACTTGACCAAATGAAGTAGTTCTAAGTTCTATCTCTATTTTTTGTTTCCTCTTGAAGTACCCCATGCAGAGACTGGCAAAAAACACTTTCGTTTGAAAGGGGTTGCCTAGCTTCCAAAAAATTACTAGTTTGTTGAAACATCAGCAAACATTTTTTCACCAAATTTGATGATACTTGCTGGTAATGATCAGTTCACTAAGCCCACTTGGCTGCCCAATTTTCACTCTTCTATGTTCAAGCGTTCTTTTCCAGTAACAGTTTGAATTTTTGGGTTTCACTCTGTTTTCTCCTACATAGATGGCTGTGTTTGGAATTCTAAATCAAACACGGTTTGTGCTAGCTACTTGAAACTTGACAAAATGAAGTAGTTCTAAGTTCTATCTCTATGGTTTGTTTCCATTTGAAGTACCCCATGCAGAGACTGGCGAAAAACACTTTCGTTTGAAAGGGGTTTCCAAGCTTCCAAAAAACTACTAGTTTGCTGAAATCTCAGCAAACATTTTTTCACCAAATCTTGATGATACATGGTGGTAATGATCAGTTCACTAAGCCCACTTGGCTGCCCAATTTTCACTCGTCTATGTTCAAGCGTTCGTTTCCAGTAACACTTTGAATTTTTAGGTTTCACTGTGTTTTCTCCTACATAGATAGCTGTGTTTGGAATTCTAAATCAAACACGGTTTGTGCTAGCTCCTTGTAACTTGACCAAATGAAGTAGTTCTAAGTTCTATCTCTATGGTTTGTTTCCTCTTGAAGTTCCCCATGGAGAGACTGGCGAAAAACACTTTCGTTTGAAAGGGGTTGCCAAGCTTCCAAAAAACTACTAGTTTGCTGAAATCTCAGCAAACATTTTCTCACCAAATCTTGATGATCCTTGGTGGCAATGATCAGTTCACTAATCCCACTTGGCTGCCCAATTTTTATTCTTCTAGGTTGAAGCATTCGTTTCCAGTAACAGTTTGAATTTTTAGGTTTCATTCTGTTTTCTCCTACATAGATAGCTGTGTTTGGAATTCTAAATCAAACACGGTTTGTGCTAGCTCCTTGAAACTTGACCAAATGAAGTAGTTCTATGTTCTATCTCTATGGTTTGTTTCCTCTTGAAGTACCCCATGCAGAAACTGGCAAAAAGCACTTTCGTTTGAAAGGTGTTGCCAAGCATCCAAAAAACAACTAGTTTGATGAAATCTCAGCAAAAATTTTTTCACCAAATCTTGATGATACTTGGTGGTAATGATCAGTTCACTACGTCCACTTGGCTGCCCAATTTTGACTCTTCTAGGTTGAAGCATTCGTTTCCAGTAACAGTTTGAATTTTTAGGTTTCACTCTGTTTTCTGTTATATAGATAGATGTGTTTGAAACTCTAAATCAAACACGGTTTGTGCTAGCTCCTTGAAACTTGACCAAATGAAGTAGTTCTAAGTTCTATCTCTATGGTTTGTTTCCTCTTGAAGTACCCCATGCAGAGACTGGCGAAAAACACTTTCGTTTCAAAGGGGTTGCCAAGCTTCCAAAAAACTACTAGTTTGCTGAAATCTCAGCAAACATTTTTTCACCAAATCTTGATGATACTTGGTGGTAATGATCAGTTCACTAATCCCACTTGGCTGCCCAATTTTCACTCGTCTAGGTTCAAGCGTTCGTTTCCAGTAACACTTTGAATTTTTAGGTTTCACTCTGTTTTCTCCTACATAGATAGCTGTGTTTGGAATTCTAAATCAAACACGGTTTGTGCTAGCTCCTTGTAAATGACCAAATGAAGCAGTTCTAAGTTCTATCTCTATGGTTTGTTTCCTCTTGAATTTCCCCATGCAGAGACTGGCGAAAAACACTTTCGTTTGAAAGGGGTTGCCAAGCTTCCAAAAAACTACTAGTTTGCTGAAATCTCAGCAAACATTTTTTCACCAAATCTTGATGATCCTTGGTGGTAATGATCAGTTCACTAATCCCACTTGGCTGCCCAATTATTATTCTTCTAGGTTGAAGCATTCGTTTCCAGTAACAGTTTGAATTTTTAGGTTTCACTCTGTTTTCTCCTACATAGATAGCTGTGTTTGGAATTCTAAATCAAACACGGTTTGTGCTAGCTCCTTGAAACTTGACCAAATGAAGTAGTTCTAAGTTCTATCTCTATGGTTTGTTTCCTCTTGAAGTACCCCATGCAGAGACTGGCGAAAAACACTTTCGTTTGAAAGGTGTTGCCAAGCTTCCAAAAAGCTACTAGTTTGCTGAAATCTCAGCAAACATTTTTTCACCAAATCTTGATGATACTTGGTGGTAATGATCATTTCACTAAGCCCACTTGGCTGCCCAATTTTCACTCTTCTAGGTTCAAGCTATCGTTTCCAGTAACATTTTGAATTTTTAGGTTTCACCCTGTTTTCGCCTACATAGATAGCTGTGTTTGGAATTCTAAATCAAACACGGTTTGTGCTAGCTCCTTGAAACTTGACCAAATGAAGTAGTTCTAAGTTCTATCTCTATGGTTTGTTTCCTCTTGAAGTACCCCATGCAGAGACTGGCGAAAAACACTTTCGTTTGAAAGGGGTTGCCAAGCTTCCAAAAAACTACTAGTTTGCTGAAATCTCAGCAAACATTTTTTCACCAAATCTTGATGATACTTGGTGGTAATGATAAGTTCACTAAGCCCACTTGGCTGAACAATTTTCACTCGTCTAGGTACAAGCGTTCTTTTCCAGTAACACTTTGAATTTTTAGGTTTCTCTCTGTTTTCTCCTACATAGATAGCTGTGTTTGGAATTCTAAATCAAACACGGTTTGTGCTAGCTCCTTGTAAATGACCAAATGAAGCAGTTCTAAGTTCTATCTCTATGGTTTGTTTCCTCTTGAATTTCCCCATGCAGAGACTGGCGAAAAACACTTTCGTTTGAAAGGGGTTGCCAAGCTTCCAAAAAACTACTAGTTTGCTGAAATCTCAGCAAACTTTTTTTCACCAAATCTTGATGATCCTTGGTGGTAATGATCAGTTAACTAATCCCACTTGGCTGCCCAATTATTATTCTTCTAGGTTGAAGCATTCGTTTCCAGTAACAGTTTGAATTTTTAGGTTTCACTCTGTTTTCTCCTACATAAATAGCTGTGTTTGGAATTCTAAATCAAACACGGTTTGTGGTAGCTCCTTGAAACTTGACCAAATGAAGTAATTCTAAGTTCTATCTCTATGGTTTGTTTCCTCTTGAAGTACCCCATGCAGAGACTGGCGAAAAGCACTTTCGTTTGAAAGGTGTTGCCAAGCTTCCAAAAAACTACTAGTTTGCTGAAATCTCAGCAAACATTTTTTCACCAAATCTTGATGATACTTGGTGGTAATGATCATTTCACTAAGCCCACTTGGCTGCCCAATTTTCACTCTTCTAGGTTCAAGCTATCGTTTCCAGTAACATTTTGAATTTTTAGGTTTCACCCTGTTTTCGCCTACATAGATAGCTGTGTTTGGAATTCTAAATCAAACACGGTTTGTGCTAGCTCCTTGAAACTTGACCAAATGAAGTAGTTCTAAGTTCTATCTCTATGGTTTATTTCCTCTTGAAGTACCCCATGCAGAGACTGGCGAAAAACACTTTCGTTTGAAAGGGGTTGCCAAGCTTCCAAAAAACTACTAGTTTGCTGAAATCTCAGCAAACATTTTTTCACCAAATCTTGATGATACTTGGTGGTAATGATAAGTTCACTAAGCCCACTTGGCTGCCCAATTTTCACTCGTCTAGGTACAAGCGTTCGTTTCCAGTAACACTTTGAATTTTTAGGTTTCTCTCTGTTTTCTCCTACATAGATAGCTGTGTTTGGAATTCTAAATCAAACACGGTTTGTGCTAGCTCCTTGTAAATGACCAAATGAAGCAGTTCTAAGTTCTATCTCTATGGTTTGTTTCCTCTTGAATTTCCCCATGCAGAGACTGGCGAAAAACACTTTCGTTTGAAAGGGGTTGCCAAGCTTCCAAAAAACTACTAGTTTGCTGAAATCTCAGCAAACATTTTTTCACCAAATCTTGATGATCCTTGGTGGTAATGATCAGTTAACTAATCCCACTTGGCTGCCCAATTATTATTCTTCTAGGTTGAAGCATTCGTTTCCAGTAACAGTTTGAATTTTTAGGTTTCACTCTGTTTTCTGTTATATAGATAGATGTGTTTGAAACTCTAAATCAAACACGGTTTGTGCTAGCTCCTTGAAACTTGACCAAATGAAGTAGTTCTAAGTTCTATCTCTATGGTTTGTTTCCTCTTGAAGTACCCCATGCAGAGACTGGCGAAAAACACTTTCGTTTGAAAGGGGTTGCCAAGCTTCCAAAAAACTACTAGTTTGCTGAAATCTCAGCAAACATTTTTTCACCAAATCTTGATGATACTTGGTGGTAATGATCAGTTCACTAAGCCCACTTGGCTGCCCAATTTTCACTCGTCTAGGTTCAAGCGTTCGTTTCCAGTAACACTTTGAATTTTTAGGTTTCACTCTGTTTTCTCCTACATAGATAGCTGTGTTTGGAATTCTAAATCAAACACGGTTTGTGCTAGCTCCTTGTAAATGACCAAATGAAGCAGTTCTAAGTTCTATCTCTATGGTTTGTTTCATCTTGAAGTACCCCATGCAGAGACTGGCGAAAAACACTTTCGTTTGAAAGGGGTTGCCAAGCTTCCAAAAAACTACTAGTTTGCTGAAATCTCAGCAAACATTTTTTCACCAAATCTTGATGATACTTGGTGGTAATGATCAGTTCACTAAGCCCACTTGGCTGCCCAATTTTCACTCGTCTAGGTTCAAGCGTTCGTTTCCAGTAACACTTTGAATTTTTAGGTTTCACTCTGTTTTCTTTTACATACATAGCTGTGTTTGGAATTCTAAATCAAACACGGTTTGTGCTAGCTCCTTGAAACTTGACCAAATGAAGTAGTTCTAAGTTCTATCTCTATGGTTTGTTTCCTCTTGAAGTACCCCATGCAGAGACTGGCGAAAAACACTTTCGTTTGAAAGGTGTTGCCAAGCTTCCAAAAAACTACTAGTTTGCTGAAATCTCAGCAAACATTTTTTCACCAAATCTTGATGATACTTGGTGGTAATGATCATTTCACTAAGCCCACTTGGCTGCCCAATTTTCACTCTTCTAGGTTCAAGCTATCGTTTCCAGTAACATTTTGAATTTTTAGGTTTCACCCTGTTTTCGCCTACATAGATAGCTGTGTTTGGAATTCTAAATCAAACACGGTTTGTGCTAGCTCCTTGAAACGTGACCAAATGAAGTAGTTCTAAGTTCTATCTCTATGGTTTGTTTCATCTTGAAAGTACCCCATGCAGAGACTGGCGAAAAACACTTTCGTTTGAAAGGGGTTGCCAAGCTTCCAAAAAACTACTAGTTTGCTGAAATCTCAGCAAACATTTTTTCACCAAATCTTGATGATACTTGGTGGTAATGATCAGTTCACTAAGCCCACATGGCTGCCCAATTTTTATTCTTCTAGGTTGAAGCATTCGTTTCCAGTAACAGTTTGAATTTTTCTGTTTCACTCTGTTTTCTCCTATATAGATAGCTGTGTTTGGAATTCTAAATCAAACACGGTTGTGCTAGCTCCTTGAAACTTGACCAAATGAAGTAGTTCTAAGTTCTATCTCTATGGTTTGTTTCCTCTTGAAGTACCCCATGCAGAGACTGGCGAAAAACACTTTCGTTTGAAAGGGGTTGCCAAGCTTCCAAAAAACTACTAGTTTGCTGAAATCTCAGCAAACATTTTCTCACCAAATCTTGATGATACTTGGTGGTAATGATCAGTTCACTAAGCCCACTTGGCTGCCCAATTTTCACTCTTTTAGGTTCAAGCGTTCGTTTCCAGTATCACTTTGAATTTTTAGGTTTCACTCTGTTTTCTGCTATATAGATAGATGTGTTTGAAACTCTAAATCAAACACGACTTTTGCAGGCTCCTTGAAACTTGACCAAATGAAGTAGTTCTAAGTTCTATCTCTATGGTTTGTTTCCTCTTGAAGTACCCCATGCAGAGACTGGCGAAAAACACTTTCGTTTGAAAGGGGTTGCCAAGCTTCCAAAAAACTACTAGTTTGCTGAAATCTCAGCAAACATTTTTTCCAAATCTAGATGATACTTGGTGGTAATGATCAGTTCACTAAGACCACTTTCCTGCACAATTTTTATTCTTCTAGGTTGAAGCATTCGTTTCTAGTAACAGTTTGAATTTGTAGGTTTCACTCTGTTTTCTGCTATATAGATAGATGTGTTTGAAACTCTAAATAAACACGGTATTTGCAGGCTCCTTGAAACTTGACCAAATGAAGTAGTTCTAAGTTCTATCTCTATGTTTGTTTCCTCTTGAAGTACCCCATGCAGACACTGGCGAAAAACACTTTCGTTTGAAAGGGGTTGCCAAGCTTCCAAAAAACTACTAGTTTGCTGAAATCTCAGCAAACATTTTTTGACCAAATCTTGATGATACTTGGTGGTAATGATCAGTTCACTAAGCCCACTTGGCTGCCCAATTTTCAATCTTCCAGGTTCAAGCGTTCGTTTCCAGTAACACTTTGAATTTTTAGGTTTCACTCTGTTTTCTCCTACATAGATAGTTGTGTTTGGAATTCTAAATCAAACACGGTTTGTGCTAGCTCCTTGAAACTTGACCAAATGAAGTAGTTCTAAGTTCTATCTCTATAGTTTGTTCCTCTTGAAGTACCCCATGCAGAGACTGGCGAAAAACACTTTTCGTTTGAAAGGGGTTGCCAAGTTTCCAAAAAACTACTAGTTTGCTGAAATCTCAGCAAACATTTTTTCACCAAATCTTGATGATACTTGGTGGTAATGATCAGTTCACTAAGCCCACTTGGCTGCCCAATTTTCACTCTTTTAGGTTCAAGCGTTCGTTTCCAGTATCACTTTGAATTTTTAGGTTTCACTCTGTTTTCTGCTATATAGATAGATGTGTTTGAAACTCTAAATCAAACACGACTTTTGCAGGCTCCTTGAAACTTGACCAAATGAAGTAGTTCTAAGTTCTATCTCTATAGTTTTGTTTCCTCTTGAATTACCCCATGCAGAGACTGGCGAAAAACACTTTCGTTTGAAAGGGGTTGCCAAGCTTCCAAAAAACTACTAGTTTGCTGAAATCTCAGCAAACCATTGTTTCACCAAATCTTGATGATACGTGGTGGTAATGATCAGTTCACTAAGCCCACTTGGCTGCCCAATTTTTATTCTTCTGGGTTGAAGCATTTGTTTTCCAGTAACAGTTTGAATTTTTAGGTTTCACTCTGTTTTCTCCTACATAGATAGCTGTGTTTGGAATTCTAAGTCAAACACGGTTTGTGCTAGCTCCTTGAAACTTGACCAATTGAAGTAGTTCTAAGTTCTATCTCTATGGTTTGTTTCCTCTTGAAGTACCCCATGCAGAGACTGGCGAAAAACACTTTCGTTTGAAAGGGGTTGCCAAGTTTCCAAAAAACTACTAGTTTGCTGAAATCTCAGCAAACATTTTTTCACCAAATCTTGATGATACTTGGTGGTAATGATCAGTTCACTAAGCCCACTTGGCTGCCCAATTTTCACTCTTTTAGGTTCAAGCGTTCGTTTCCAGTATCACTTTGAATTTTTAGGTTTTCACTCTGTTTTCTGCTATATAGATAGATGTGTTTGAAACTCTAAATCAAACACGACTTTTGCAGGCTCCTTGAAACTTGACCAAATGAAGTACTTCTAAGTTCTATCTCTATAGTTTGTTTCCTCTTGAAGTACCCAATGCAGAGACTGGCGAAAAACACTTTCGTTTGAAAGGGGTTGCCAAGCTTCCAAAAAACTACTAGTTTGCTGAAATCTCAGCAACATTGTTTCACCAAAACTTGATGATACTTGGTGGTAATGATCAGTTCACTAAGCCCACTTGGCTGCCCAATTTTTATTCTTCTGGGTTGAAGCATTTGTTTCCAGTAACAGTTTGAATTTTTTAGGTTTCACTCTGTTTTCTCCTACATAGATAGCTGTGTTTGGAATTCTAAATCAAACACGGTTTGTGCTAGCTCCTTGAAACTTGACCAAATGAAGTAGTTGTAAGTTCTATCTCTATGGTTTGTTTCCTCTTGAAGTACCCCATGCAGAGACTGGCGAAAAACACTTTCGTTTGAAAGGGATTGCCAAGCTTCCAAAAAACTACTAGTTTGCTGAAATCTCAGCAAACATTTTTTCACCAAATCTTGATGATACTTGGTGGTAATGATCATTTCACTAAGCCCAGTTGGCTGACCAATTTTTATTTTTCTAGATTGAAGCATTCGTTTCCAGTAACAGTTTGAATTTTTAGGTTTCACTCTGTTTTCTTTTGCATAGATAGCTGTGTTTGGAATTCTACATCAAACACGGTTTGAGCTAGCTCCTTGAAACTTGACCAAATGAAGCAGTTCTATGTTCTATCTCTGTGGTTTGTTTCCTCTTGAAGTACCCCATGCAGAGACTGGCGAAAAAAACTTTCGTTTGAAAGGGGTTGCCAAGCTTCCAAAAACTACTAGTTTGTTGAAATCTCAGCAAACATTTTTTCACCAAATCTTGATGATCCTTGGTGGTAATGATCAATTCACTAAGCCCACTTGGCTGCCCAATTTTTATTCTTCTACGTTGAAGCATTCGTTTGCAGGAACAGTTTGAATTTTTTAGGTTTCATTCTGTTTTCTGCTATATAGATAGATGTGTTTGAAACTCTAAATCAAACACGGTTTGTGCTAGCTCCTTGAAACTTGACCAAATGAAGTAGTTCTAAGTTCTATCTCTATGGTTTGTTTCCTCTTGAAGTACCACATTCAGAGACTGGCGAAAAACACTTTCGTTTGAAAGGGGTTGCCAAGCTTCCAAAAAACTACTAGTTTGCTGAAATCTCAGCAAACATTTTTTCACCAAATCTTGATGATACTTGGTGGTAATGATCAGTTCACTAAGCCCCACTTGGCTGCCCAATTTTCACTCTTTTAGGTTCAAGCGTTCGTTTCCAGTATCACTTTGAATTTTTAGGTTTCCACTCTGTTTTCTGCTATATAGATAGATGTGTTTGAAACTCTAAATCAAACACGACTTTTGCAGGCTCCTTGAAACTTGACCAAATGAAGTACTTCTAAGTTCTATCTCTATAGTTTGTTTCCTCTTGAAGTACCCAATGCAGAGACTGGCGAAAAACACTTTCGTTTGAAAGGGGTTGCCAAGCTTCCAAAAAACTACTAGTTTGCTGAAATCTCAGCAAACATTGTTTCACCAAAACTTGATGATACTTGGTGGTAATGATCAGTTCACTAAGCCCACTTGGCTGCCCAATTTTTATTCTTCTGGGTTGAAGCATTTGTTTCCAGTAACAGTTTGAATTTTTAGGTTTCACTCTGTTTTCTCCTACATAGATAGCTGTGTTTGGAATTCTAAATCAAACACGGTTTGTGCTAGCTCCTTGAAACTTGACCAAATGAAGTAGTTGTAAGTTCTATCTCTATGGTTTGTTTCCTCTTGAAGTACCCCATGCAGAGACTGGCGAAAAACACTTTCGTTTGAAAGGGATTGCCAAGCTTCCAAAAAACTACTAGTTTGCTGAAATCTCAGCAAACATTTTTTCACCAAATCTTGATGATACTTGGTGGTAATGATCATTTCACTAAGCCCAGTTGGCTGACCAATTTTTATTTTCTAGATTGAAGCATTCGTTTCCAGTAACAGTTTGAATTTTTAGGTTTCACTCTGTTTTCTTTTGCATAGATAGCTGTGTTTGGAATTCTACATCAAACACGGTTTGAGCTAGCTCCTTGAAACTTGACCAAATGAAGCAGTTCTATGTTCTATCTCTGTGGTTTGTTTCCTCTTGAAGTACCCCATGCAGAGACTGGCGAAAAAAACTTTCGTTTGAAAGGGGTTGCCAAGCTTCCAAAAACTACTAGTTTGTTGAAATCTCAGCAAACATTTTTTCACCAAATCTTGATGATCCTTGGTGGTTAATGATCAATTCACTAAGCCCACTTGGCTGCCCAATTTTTATTCTTCTACGTTGAAGCATTCGTTTGCAGGAACAGTTTGAATTTTTAGGTTTCATTCTGTTTTCTGCTATATAGATAGATGTGTTTGAAACTCTAAATCAAACACGGTTTGTGCTAGCTCCTTGAAACTTGACCAAATGAAGTAGTTCTAAGTTCTATCTCTATGGTTTGTTTCCTCTTGAAGTACCACATTCAGAGACTGGCGAAAAACACTTTCGTTTGAAAGGGGTTGCCAAGCTTCCAAAAAACTACTAGTTTGCTGAAATCTCAGCAAACATTTTTTCACCAAATCTTGATGATACTTGGTGGTAATGATCAGTTCACTAAGCCCACTTGGCTGCCCAATTTTCACTCTTCTAGGTTGAAGCATTCGTTTCCAGTAACAGTTTGAATTTTTAGGTTTCTCTCTGTTTTCTGCTATATAGATAGATGTGTTTGAAACTCTAAATCAAACACGGTTTGTGCTAGCTCCTTAAAACTTGACCAAATGAAGTAGTTCTATGTTCTATCTCTATTTTTTGTTTCCTCTTGAAGTACCCCATGCAGAGACTTGCGTAAAACACTTTCGTTTGAAAGGGGTTGCCAAGCTTCCAAAAAACTACTAGTTTGCTGAAACCTCAGCAAACATTTTTTCACCAAATCTTCATGATACTTGGTGGTAATGATCAGTTCATTAAGCCCACTTGGCTGCCCAATTTTCACTCTTCTATGTTCAAGCGTTCGTTTCCAGTAACATTTTGAATTTTTAGGTTTCACTCTGTTTTCTCCTACATAGATAGCTGTGTTTGGAATTCTAAATCAAACACGGTTTGTGCTAGCTACTTGAAACTTGACAAAATGAAGTAGTTCTAAGTTCTATCTCTATGGTTTGTTTCCTTTTGAAGTACCCCATTCAGAGACTGGCGAAAAACACTTTCGTTTGAAAGGGGTTTCCAAGCTTCCAAAAAACTACTAGTTTGCTGAAATCTCAGCAAACATTTTTTCACCAAATCTTGATGATACATGGTGGTAATGATCAGTTCACGAAGCCCACTTCGCTGCCCAATTTTCACTCGTCTATGTTCAAGCGTTCGTTTCCAGTAACACTTTGAATTTTTAGGTTTCACTGTGTTTTCTCCTACATAGATAGCTGTGTTTGGAATTCTAAATCAAACACGGTTTGTGCAAGCTCCTTGTAACTTGACCAAATGAAGTAGTTCTAAGTTCTATCTCTATGATTTGTTTCCTCTTGAAGTTCCCCATGGAGAGACTGGCGAAAAACACTTTCGTTTGAAAGGGGTTGCCAAGCTTCCAAAAACTACTAGTTTGCTGAAATCTCAGCAAACATTTTTTCACCAAATCTTGATGATCCTTGGTGGTAATGATCAGTTCACTAATCCCACTTGGCTGCCCAATTATTATTCTTCTAGGTTGAAGCATTCGTTTCCAGTAACAGTTTGAATTTTTAGGTTTCACTCTGTTTTCTCCTACATAGATAGCTGTGTTTGGAATTCTAAATCAAACACGGTTGTGCTAGCTCCTTGAAACTTGACCAAATGAAGTAGTTCTAAGTTCTATCTCTATGGTTTGTTTCCTCTTGAAGTACCCCATGCAGAGACTGGCGAAAAACACTTTGGTTTGAAAGGGGTTGCCAAGCTTCCAAAAAACTACTAGTTTGCTGAAATCTCAGCAAACATTTTTTTCCAAATCTAGATGATACTTGGTGGTAATGATCAGTTCACTAAGACCACTTTCCTGCACAATTTTTATTCTTCTAGGTTGAAGCATTCGTTTCTAGTAACAGTTTGAATTTGTAGGTTTCACTCTGTTTTCTGCTATATAGATAGATGTGTTTGAAACTCTAAATAAAACACGGTATTTGCAGGCTCCTTGAAACTTGACCAAATGAAGTAGTTCTAAGTTCTATCTCTATGGTTTGTTTCCTCTTGAAGTACCCCATGCAGACACTGGCGAAAAACACTTTCGTTTGAAAGGGGTTGCCAAGCTTCCAAAAAACTACTAGTTTGCTGAAATCTCAGCAAACATTTTTTGACCAAATCTTGATGATACTTGGTGGTAATGATCAGTTCACTAAGCCCACTTGGCTGCCCAATTTTCAATCTTCCAGGTTCAAGCGTTCGTTTCCAGTAACACTTTGAATTTTTAGGTTTCACTCTGTTTTCTCCTACATAGATAGTTGTGTTTGGAATTCTAAATCAAACACGGTTTGTGCTAGCTCCTTGAAACTTGACCAAATGAAGTAGTTCTAAGTTCTATCTCTATAGTTTGTTCCTCTTGAAGTACCCCATGCAGAGACTGGCGAAAAACACTTTCGTTTGAAAGGGGTTGCCAAGTTTCCAAAAAACTACTAGTTTGCTGAAATCTCAGCAAACATTTTTTCACCAAATCTTGATGATACTTGGTGGTAATGATCAGTTCACTAAGCCCACTTGGCTGCCCAATTTTCACTCTTTTAGGTTCAAGCGTTCGTTTCCAGTATCACTTTGAATTTTTAGGTTTCACTCTGTTTTCTGCTATATAGATAGATGTGTTTGAAACTCTAAATCAAACACGACTTTTGCAGGCTCCTTGAAACTTGACCAAATGAAGTAGTTCTAAGTTCTATCTCTATAGTTTGTTTCCTCTTGAATTACCCCATGCAGAGACTGGCGAAAAACACTTTCGTTTGAAAGGGGTTGCCAAGCTTCCAAAAAACTACTAGTTTGCTGAAATCTCAGCAAACATTGTTTCACCAAATCTTGATGATACGTGGTGGTAATGATCAGTTCACTAAGCCCACTTGGCTGCCCAATTTTTATTCTTCTGGGTTGAAGCATTTGTTTCCAGTAACAGTTTGAATTTTTAGGTTTCACTCTGTTTTCTCCTACATAGATAGCTGTGTTTGGAATTCTAAGTCAAACACGGTTTGTGCTAGCTCCTTGAAACTTGACCAATTGAAGTAGTTCTAAGTTCTATCTCTATGGTTTGTTTCCTCTTGAAGTACCCCATGCAGAGACTGGCGAAAAACACTTTCGTTTGAAAGGGGTTGCCAAGTTTCCAAAAAACTACTAGTTTGCTGAAATCTCAGCAAACATTTTTTCACCAAATCTTGATGATACTTGGTGGTAATGATCAGTTCACTAAGCCCACTTGGCTGCCCAATTTTCACTCTTTTAGGTTCAAGCGTTCGTTTCCAGTATCACTTTGAATTTTTAGGTTTCACTCTGTTTTCTGCTATATAGATAGATGTGTTTGAAACTCTAAATCAAACACGACTTTTGCAGGCTCCTTGAAACTTGACCAAATGAAGTACTTCTAAGTTCTATCTCTATAGTTTGTTTCCTCTTGAAGTACCCAATGCAGAGACTGGCGAAAAACACTTTCGTTTGAAAGGGGTTGCCAAGCTTCCAAAAAACTACTAGTTTGCTGAAATCTCAGCAAACATTGTTTCACCAAAACTTGATGATACTTGGTGGTAATGATCAGTTCACTAAGCCCACTTGGCTGCCCAATTTTTATTCTTCTGGGTTGAAGCATTTGTTTCCAGTAACAGTTTGAATTTTTAGGTTTCACTCTGTTTTCTCCTACATAGATAGCTGTGTTTGGAATTCTAAATCAAACACGGTTTGTGCTAGCTCCTTGAAACTTGACCAAATGAAGTAGTTGTAAGTTCTATCTCTATGGTTTGTTTCCTCTTGAAGTACCCCATGCAGAGACTGGCGAAAAACACTTTCGTTTGAAAGGGATTGCCAAGCTTCCAAAAAACTACTAGTTTGCTGAAATCTCAGCAAACATTTTTTCACCAAATCTTGATGATACTTGGTGGTAATGATCATTTCACTAAGCCCAGTTGGCTGACCAATTTTTATTTTTCTAGATTGAAGCATTCGTTTCCAGTAACAGTTTGAATTTTTAGGTTTCACTCTGTTTTCTTTTGCATAGATAGCTGTGTTTGGAATTCTACATCAAACACGGTTTGAGCTAGCTCCTTGAAACTTGACCAAATGAAGCAGTTCTATGTTCTATCTCTGTGGTTTGTTTCCTCTTGAAGTACCCCATGCAGAGACTGGCGAAAAAAACTTTCGTTTGAAAGGGGTTGCCAAGCTTCCAAAAAACTACTAGTTTGTTGAAATCTCAGCAAACATTTTTTCACCAAATCTTGATGATCCTTGGTGGTAATGATCAATTCACTAAGCCCACTTGGCTGCCCAATTTTTATTCTTCTACGTTGAAGCATTCGTTTGCAGGAACAGTTTGAATTTTTAGGTTTCATTCTGTTTTCTGCTATATAGATAGATGTGTTTGAAACTCTAAATCAAACACGGTTTGTGCTAGCTCCTTGAAACTTGACCAAATGAAGTAGTTCTAAGTTCTATCTCTATGGTTTGTTTCCTCTTGAAGTACCACATTCAGAGACTGGCGAAAAACACTTTCGTTTGAAAGGGGTTGCCAAGCTTCCAAAAAACTACTAGTTTGCTGAAATCTCAGCAAACATTTTTTCACCAAATCTTGATGATACTTGGTGGTAATGATCAGTTCACTAAGCCCACTTGGCTGCCCAATTTTCACTCTTCTAGGTTGAAGCATTCGTTTCCAGTAACAGTTTGAATTTTTAGGTTTCTCTCTGTTTTCTGCTATATAGATAGATGTGTTTGAAACTCTAAATCAAACACGGTTTGTGCTAGCTCCTTAAAACTTGACCAAATGAAGTAGTTCTATGTTCTATCTCTATTTTTTGTTTCCTCTTGAAGTACCCCATGCAGAGACTTGCGTAAAACACTTTCGTTTGAAAGGGGTTGCCAAGCTTCCAAAAAACTACTAGTTTGCTGAAACCTCAGCAAACATTTTTTCACCAAATCTTCATGATACTTGGTGGTAATGATCAGTTCATTAAGCCCACTTGGCTGCCCAATTTTCACTCTTCTATGTTCAAGCGTTCGTTTCCAGTAACATTTTGAATTTTTAGGTTTCACTCTGTTTTCTCCTACATAGATAGCTGTGTTTGGAATTCTAAATCAAACACGGTTTGTGCTAGCTACTTGAAACTTGACAAAATGAAGTAGTTCTAAGTTCTATCTCTATGGTTTGTTTCCTTTTGAAGTACCCCATTCAGAGACTGGCGAAAAACACTTTCGTTTGAAAGGGGTTTCCAAGCTTCCAAAAAACTACTAGTTTGCTGAAATCTCAGCAAACATTTTTTCACCAAATCTTGATGATACATGGTGGTAATGATCAGTTCACGAAGCCCACTTCGCTGCCCAATTTTCACTCGTCTATGTTCAAGCGTTCGTTTCCAGTAACACTTTGAATTTTTAGGTTTCACTGTGTTTTCTCCTACATAGATAGCTGTGTTTGGAATTCTAAATCAAACACGGTTTGTGCAAGCTCCTTGTAACTTGACCAAATGAAGTAGTTCTAAGTTCTATCTCTATGATTTGTTTCCTCTTGAAGTTCCCCATGGAGAGACTGGCGAAAAACACTTTCGTTTGAAAGGGGTTGCCAAGCTTCCAAAAACTACTAGTTTGCTGAAATCTCAGCAAACATTTTTTCACCAAATCTTGATGATCCTTGGTGGTAATGATCAGTTCACTAATCCCACTTGGCTGCCCAATTATTATTCTTCTAGGTTGAAGCATTCGTTTCCAGTAACAGTTTGAATTTTTAGGTTTCACTCTGTTTTCTCCTACATAGATAGCTGTGTTTGGAATTCTAAATCAAACACGGTTTGTGCTAGCTCCTTGTAACTTGACCAAATGAAGTAGTTCTAAGTTCTATCTCTATGGTTTGTTTCCTCTTGAAGTACCCCATGCAGAGACTGGCGAAAAACACTTTCGTTTGAAAGTGGTTGCCAAGCTTCCAAAAAAACTACTAGTTTGCTGAAATCTCAGCAAACATTTTTTCACCAAATCTTGATGATCCTTGGTTGGAATGATCAGTTCACTAATCCCACTTGGCTGTCCAATTTTTATTCTTCTAGGTTGAAGCATTCGTTTCCAGCAACACTTTGAATTTTTAGGTTTCACTCTGTTTTCTCCTACATAGATAGCTGTGTTTGGAATTCTAAATCAAACACGGTTTGTGCTAGCTCCTTGAAACTTGACCAAATGAAGTAGTTCTAAGTTCTATCTCTATGGTTTGTTTCCTCTGAAGTACCCCATGCAGAGACTGGCGAAAAGTACTTTCGTTTGAAGGGGTTGCCAAGCTTCCAAAATACTACTAGTTTTCTGTAATCTCAGCAAACATTTTTTCACCAAATCTTGATGATACTTGGTGGTAATGATCAGTTCACTAAGTCCACTTGGCTGCCCAATTTTCACACTTCTATGTACAAGTGTTCGTTTCCAGTAACAGTTTGAATTTTTAGGTTTCACTCTGTTTTCTGCTATCTAGATAGATGTGTTTGAAACTCTAAATCAAACACGGTTTGTGCTAGCTTCTTGAAACTTGACCAAATGAAGTAGTTCTAAGTTCTATCTCTATGTTTTTTTCCTCTTGAACTACACCATGCAGAGACTGGCGAAAACCACTTTCGTTTGAAAGGGGTTGCCAAGCTTAGAAAAAACCACTAGTTTGCTGAAATCGCAGCAAACATTTTTTCACCAAATCTTGATGATACTTGGTGGGAATGATCAGATCACTAATCCCACTTGGCTGCCAAATTTTCATTCTTCTAGGTTGAAGCATTCGTTTCCAGTAACAGTTTGAATTTTTAGGTTTCACTCTGTTTTCTCCTACATAGAAAGCTGTGTTTGGAATTCTAAATCAAACACGGTTTGTGCTAGCTCCTTGAAACTTGACCAAATGAAGTAGTTCTAAGTACTATCTCTATGGTTTGTTTCCTCTTGAAGTACCCCATGCAGAGACTGGTGAAAAACACTTTCGTTTGAAAGGGGTTTCCAAGCTTCCAAAAAACTACTAGTTTGCTGAAATCTCAGCAAACCTTTTTTCACCAAATCTTGATGATACTTGGTGGTAATGATCAGTTCTCTAATCCCACTTGGCTGCCCAATTTTCACTCTTCTAGGTTCAAGCATTCGTTTCCAGTAACACTTTGAATTTTTAGGTTTCACTCTGTTTTCTGCTATAAAGATAGATGTGTTTGAAACTCTAAATCAAACACGGTTTGTGCTAGCTCCTTGAAACTTGACCAAATGAAGTAGTTCTAAGTTCTATCTCTATGGTTTGTTTCCTCTTGAAGTACCCCATGCAGAGACTGGCGAAAAACACTTTCGTTTGAAATGGGTTGCCAAGCTTCCAAAAAACTACTAGTTTGCTGAAATCTCAGCAAACATTTTTTCACCAAATCTTGATGATACGTGGTGGTAATGATCAGTTCACTAAGCCCACTTGGCTGCCCAATTTATATTCTTCTAGGTTGAAGCATTCGTTTCCAGTAACAGTTTGAATTATTAGTTTTCACTCTGTGTTCTCCTACATAGATAGCTGTGTTTGGAATTCTAAATCAAACACGGTCTGTGCTAGTTCCTTGAAACTTGACCAAATGAAGTAGTTCTATGTCTATCTCTATGGTTTGTTTCATCTTGAAGTACCCCATGCAGAGACTGGCGAAAAACACTTTCGTTTGAAAGGGGTTGCCAAGCTTCCCAAAAACTACTAGTTTGCTGAAATCTCAGCAAACATTTTTTCACCAAATCTTGATGATACTTGGTGGTAATGATCAGTTCACTAAGCCCACTTGGTTGCCCAATTTTCACTCTTCTAGGTTCAAGCGTTCGTTTCCAGTAACTGTTTGAATTTTTAGTTTTCACTCTGTTTTCTCCTACATAGATAGCTGTGTTTGGAATTCTAAATGAAACACGGTTTGTGCTAGCTCCTTGAAACTTGACCAAATGAAGTAGCTCTAAGTTCTATCTCTATGGTTTGTTTCCTCTTGAAGTACCCCATGCAGAGACTGGCGAAAAACTCTTTCGTTTGAAAGGGGTTGCCAAGCTTCCAAAGAACTACTAGTTTGCTGAAATCTCAGCAAACATTTTTTCACCAAATCTTGATGATACTTGGTGGTAATGATCATTTCAATAAGCCCACATGGCTGCCCAATTTTTATTCTTCTAGGTTGAAGCATTCGTTTCCAGTAATAGTTTGAATTTTTAGGTTTCACTCTGTTTTCTCCTACATAGATAGCTGTGTTTGGAATTCTAAATCAAACACGGTTTGCGCTAGCTCCTTGATACTTGACCAAATGAAGTAGTTCTAAGTTCTATCTCTATGGTTTGTTCCTCTTGAAGTACCCCATGCAGAGACTGGCGAAAAACACTTTCGTTTGAAAGGGGTTGCCAAGCTCCAAAAAGCTACTAGTTTCCTGAAATCTCAGCAAACATTTTTTCACCAAATCTTGATGATACTTGGTGGTAATGATCAGTTCACTAAGCCCACTTGTCTGCCCAATTTTCACTCTTTTAGGTTCAAGCGTTCGTTTCCAGTATCACTTTGAATTTTTAGGTTTCACTCTGTTTTCTGCTATATAGATAGATGTGTTTGAAACTCTAAATCAAACACGACTTTTGCAGGCTCCTTGAAAGTTGACCAAATGAAGTAGTTCTAAGTTCTATCTCTATGGTTTGTTTCCTCTTGAAGTACCCCATGCAGAGACTGGCGAAAAACACTTTCGTTTGAAAGGGGTTGCCAAGCTTCCAAAAAACTACTAATTTCCTGAAATCTCAACAAACATTGTTTCACCAAATCTTGATGATACGTGGTGGTAATGATCAGTTCACTAAGCCCACTTGGCTGCCCAATTTTTATTATTCTGGGTTGAAGCATTTGTTTCCAGTAACAGTTTGAATTTTTAGGTTTCACTCTGTTTTCTCCTACATAGATAGCTGTGTTTGGAATTCTAAGTCAAACACGGTTTGTGCTAGCTCCATGAAACTTGACCAATTGAAGTAGTTCTAAGTTCTGTCTCTATGGTTTGTTTCCTCTTGAAGTACCCCATGCAGAGACTGGCGAAAAACACTTTCGTTTGAAAGGGGTTGCCAAGCTTCCAAAAAACTACTAGTTTGCTGAAATCTCAGCAAACATTTTTTCACCAAATCTTGATGATCCTTGGTGGTAATGATCAGTTCACTAAGCCCACTTGGCTGCCCAATTTTCACTCTTCTAGGTTCAAGCGTTCGTTTCCAGTAACACTTTGAATTTTTAGGTTTCACTCTGTTTTCTGCTATATAGATAGATGTGTTTGAAACTCTAAATCAAACACGGTTTGTGCTAGCTCCTTGTAACTTGACCAAATGAAGTAGTTCTAAGTTCTATCTCTATGGTTTGTTTCCTCTTGAAGTTCCCCATGCAGAGACTGGCGAAAAACACTTTCGTTTGAAAGGGGTTGCCAAGCTTCCAAAAAACTACTAGTTTGCTGAAATCTCAGCAAACATTTTTTCACCAAATCTTGATGATCCTTGGTGGTAATGATCAGTTCACTAAGCCCACTTGGCTGCCCAATTTTTATTCTTCTAGGTTGAAGCATTCGTTTGCAGGAACAGTTTGAATTTTTACGTTTCATTCTGTTTTCTGCTATATAGATAGATGTGTTTGAAACTCTAAATCAATCACGGTTTGTGCTAGCTCCTTGAAACTTGACCAAATGAAGTAGTTCTAAGTTCTATCTCTATGGTTTGTTTCCTCTTGAAGTACCACATTCAGAGACTGGCGAAAAACACTTTGGTTTGAAAGGGGTTGCCAAGCTTCCAAAACACTACTAGTTTGCTGAAATCTCAGCAAACATTTTTTCACCAAATCTTGATGTTCCTTGGAGGTAATGATCAGTTCACTAATCCCACTTGGCTGCCCAATTTTTATTCTTCTATGTTGAAGCATTCGTTTCCAGTAACACTTTGAATTTTTAGGTTTCACTCTGTTTTCTCCTACATAGATAGCTGTGTTTGGAATTCTAAATCAAACATTGTTTGTGCTACCTCCTTGAAACTTGACCAAATGAAGTAGTTCTAAGTTCTATCTCTATGGTTTGTTTCCTCTTGAAGTACCCCATGCAGAGACTGGCGAAAAGCACTTTCGTTTGAAACAGGTTGCCAAGCTTCCCAAAAACTACTAGTTTTCTGAAATCTCAGCAAACCTTTTTTCACCAAATCTTGATGATACTTGGTGGTAATGATCAGTTCACTAAGCCCACTTGGCTGCCCAATTTTCACTCTTCTAGGTTGAAGCATTCGTTTCCAGTAACAGTTTGAATTTTTAGGTTTCACTCTGTTTTCTGCTATATAGATAGATGTGTTTGAAACTCTAAATCAAACACGGTTTGTGCTAGCTCCTTAAAACTTGACCAAATGAAGTAGTTCTAAGTTCTATCTCTATTTTTTGTTTCCTCTTGAAGTACCCCATGCAGAGACTGGCGAAAAACACTTTCGTTTGAAAGGGGTTGCCAAGCTTCCAAAAAACTACTAGTTTGCTGAAACCTCAGCAAACATTTTTTCACCAAATCTTGATGATACTTGGTGGTAATGATCAGTTCATTAAGCCCACTTGGCTGCCCAATTTTCACTCTTCTATGTTCAAGCGTTCTTTTCCAGTAACAGTTTGAATTTTTAGGTTTCACTCTGTTTTCTCCTACATAGATAGCTGTGTTTGGAATTCTAAATCAAACACGGTTTTTGCTAGCTCCTTGAAACTTGACAAAATGAAGTAGTTCTAAGTTCTATCTCTATGGTTTGTTTCCTTTTGAAGTACCCCATGCAGAGACTGGCGAAAAACACTTTCGTTTGAAAGGGGTTTCCAAGCTTCCAAAAAACTACTAGTTTGCTGAAATCTCAGCAAACATTTTTTCACCAAATCTTGATGATACATGGTGATAATGATCAGTTCACTAAGCCCACTTGGCTGCCCAATTTTCACTCGTCTATGTTCAAGCGTTCGTTTCCAGTAACACTTTGAATTTTTAGGTTTCACTGTGTTTTCTCCTACATAGATAGCTGTGTTTGGAATTCTAAATCAAACACGGTTTGTGCCAGCTCCTTGAAACTTGAACAAATGAAGTAGTTCTAAGTTCTATCTCTATGGTTTGTTTCCTCTTGAAGTACCCCATGCAGAGACTGGCAAAAAGCACTTTTGTTTGAAAGGTGTTGCCAAGCATCCAAAAAACTACTAGTTTGATGAAATCTCAGCAAAAATTTTTTCACCAAATCTTGATGATACTTGGTGGTAATGATCAGTTCACTAAGTCCACTTTTCTGCCCAATTTTGACTCTTCTAGGTTGAAGCATTCGTTTCCAGTAACAGTTTGAATTTTTAATTTTCACTCTGTTTTCTGCTATATAGATAGATGTGTTTGAAACTCTAAATCAAACACGGTTTGTGCTAGCTCCTTGAAACTTGACCAAATGAAGTAGTTCTAAGTTCTATCTCTATGGTTTGTTTCCTCTTGAACTACCCCATGCAGAGACTGGCGAAAAACACTTTCGTTTGAAAGGGGTTGCCAAGCTTCCAAAAAACTACTAGTTTGCTGAAATCTCAGCAAACATTTTTTCACCAAATCTTGATGATACTTGGTGGTAATGATCAGTTCACTAATCCCACTTGGCTACCCAATTTTCACTCGTCTAGATTCAAGCGTTCGTTTCCAGTAACACTTTGAATTTTTAGGTTTCACTCTGTTTTCTCCTACATAGATAGCTGTGTTTGGAATTCTAAATCAAACACGGTTTGTGCTAGCTCCTTGTAAATGACCAAATGAAGCAGTTCTAAGTTCTATCTCTATGGTTTGTTTACTCTTGAATTTCCCCATGCAGAAGCTGGCGAAAAACACTTTCGTTTGAAAGGGGTTGCCAAGCTTCCAAAAAACTATTAGTTTGCTGAAATCTCAGCAAACATTTTTTCACCAAATCTTGATGATCCTTGGTGGTAATGATCAGTTCACTAATCCCACTTGGCTGCCCAATTATTATTCTTCTAGGTTGAAGCATTCGTTTCCAGTAACAGTTTGAATTTTTAGGTTTCACTCTGTTTTCTCCTACATAGATAGGTGTGTTTGGAATTCTAAATGAAACACGGTTTGTGCTAGCTCCTTGAAACTTGACCAAATGAAGTAGTTCTAAGTTCTATCTCTATGGTTTGTTTCCTCTTGAAGTACCCCATGCAGAGACTGGCGAAAAACACTTTCGTTTGAAAGGGGTTACCAAGCTTCCAAAAAACTACTAGTTTGCTGAAATCTCAGCAAACATTTTCTCACCAAATCTTGATGATCCTTGGTGGTAATGATTAGTTCACTAATCCCACTTGGCTGCCCAATTATTATTCTTCTAGGTTGAAGCATTCGTTTCCAGTAACAGTTTGAATTTTTAGGTTTCACTCTGTTTTCTCCTACATAGATAGCTGTGTTTGGAATTCTAAATCAAACACGGTTTGTGCTAGCTCCTTGTAACTTGACCAAATGAAGTAGTTCTAAGTTCTATCTCTATGGTTTGTTTCCTCTTGAAGTACCCCATGCAGAGACTGGACGAAAAACACTTTCGTTTGAAGTGGTTGCCAAGCTTCCAAAAAAACTACTAGTTTGCTGAAATCTCAGCAAACATTTTTTCACCAAATCTTGATGATCCTTGGTTGGAATGATCAGTTCACTAATCCCACTTGGCTGCCCAATTTTTATTCTTCTAGGTTGAAGCATTCGTTTCCAGCAACACTTTGAATTTTTAGGTTTCACTCTGTTTTCTCCTACATAAGATAGCTGTGTTTGGAATTCTAAATCAAACACGGTTTGTGCTAGCTCCTTGAAACTTGACCAAATGAAGTAGTTCTAAGTTCTATCTCTATGGTTTGTTTCCTCTGAAGTACCCCCTGCAGAGACTGGCGAAAAGTACTTTCGTTTGAAGGGGTTGCCAAGCTTCCAAAATACTACTAGTTTTCTGTAATCTCAGCAAACATTTTTTCACCAAATCTTGATGATACTTGGTGGTAATGATCAGTTCACTAAGTCCACTTGGCTGCCCAATTTTCACACTTCTATGTACAAGTGTTCGTTTCCAGTAACAGTTTGAATTTTTAGGTTTCACTCTGTTTTCTGCTATATAGATAGATGTGTTTGAAACTCTAAATCAAACACGGTTTGTGCTAGCTTCTTGAAACTTGACCAAATGAAGTAGTTCTAAGTTCTATCTCTATGTTTTTTTCCTCTTGAACTACACCATGCAGAGACTGGCGAAAACCACTTTCGTTTGAAAGGGGTTGCCAAGCTTAGAAAAAACCACTAGTTTGCTGAAATCGCAGCAAACATTTTTTCACCAAATCTTGATGATACTTGGTGGGAATGATCAGATCACTAATCCCACTTGGCTGCCAAATTTTCATTCTTCTAGGTTGAAGCATTCGTTTCCAGTAACAGTTTGAATTTTTAGGTTTCACTCTGTTTTCTCCTACATAGAAAGCTGTGTTTGGAATTCTAAATCAAACACGGTTTGTGCTAGCTCCTTGAAACTTGACCAAATGAAGTAGTTCTAAGTACTATCTCTATGGTTTGTTTCCTCTTGAAGTACCCCATGCAGAGACTGGTGAAAAACACTTTCGTTTGAAAGGGGTTTCCAAGCTTCCAAAAAACTACTAGTTTGCTGAAATCTCAGCAAACCTTTTTTCACCAAATCTTGATGATACTTGGTGGTAATGATCAGTTCTCTAATCCCACTTGGCTGCCCAATTTTCACTCTTCTAGGTTCAAGCATTCGTTTCCAGTAACACTTTGAATTTTTAGGTTTCACTCTGTTTTCTGCTATAAAGATAGATGTGTTTGAAACTCTAAATCAAACACGGTTTGTGCTAGCTCCTTGAAACTTGACCAAATGAAGTAGTTCTAAGTTCTATCTCTATGGTTTGTTTCCTCTTGAAGTACCCCATGCAGAGACTGGCGAAAAACACTTTCGTTTGAAATGGGTTGCCAAGCTTCCAAAAAACTACTAGTTTGCTGAAATCTCAGCAAACATTTTTTCACCAAATCTTGATGATACTTGGTGGTAATGATCAGTTCACTAAGCCCATTTGGCTGCCCAATTTATATTCTTCTAGGTTGAAGCATTCGTTTCCAGTAACAGTTTGAATTATTAGTTTTCACTCTGTGTTCTCCTACATAGATAGCTGTGTTTGGAATTCTAAATCAAACACGGTCTGTGCTAGTTCCTTGAAACTTGACCAAATGAAGTAGTTCTATGTCTATCTCTATGGTTTGTTTCATCTTGAAGTACCCCATGCAGAGACTGGCGAAAAACACTTTCGTTTGAAAGGGGTTGCCAAGCTTCCCAAAAACTACTAGTTTGCTGAAATCTCAGCAAACATTTTTTCACCAAATCTTGATGATACTTGGTGGTAATGATCAGTTCACTAAGCCCACTTGGTTGCCCAATTTTCACTCTTCTAGGTTCAAGCGTTCGTTTCCAGTAACTGTTTGAATTTTTAGTTTTCACTCTGTTTTCTCCTACATAGATAGCTGTGTTTGGAATTCTAAATGAAACACGGTTTGTTCTAGCTCCTTGAAACTTGACCAAATGAAGTAGCTCTAAGTTCTATCTCTATGGTTTGTTTCCTCTTGAAGTACCCCATGCAGAGACTGGCGAAAAACTCTTTCGTTTGAAAGGGGTTGCCAAGCTTCCAAAGAACTACTAGTTTGCTGAAATCTCAGCAAACATTTTTTCACCAAATCTTGATGATACTTGGTGGTAATGATCATTTCAATAAGCCCACATGGCTGCCCAATTTTTATTCTTCTAGGTTGAAGCATTCGTTTCCAGTAATAGTTTGAATTTTTAGGTTTCACTCTGTTTTCTCCTACATAGATAGCTGTGTTTGGAATTCTAAATCAAACACGGTTTGCGCTAGCTCCTTGAAACTTGACCAAATGAAGTAGTTCTAAGTTCTATCTCTATGGTTTGTTCCTCTTGAAGTACCCCATGCAGAGACTGGCGAAAAACACTTTCGTTTGAAAGGGGTTGCCAAGCTCCAAAAAGCTACTAGTTTCCTGAAATCTCAGCAAACATTTTTTCACCAAATCTTGATGATACTTGGTGGTAATGATCAGTTCACTAAGCCCACTTGTCTGCCCAATTTTCACTCTTTTAGGTTCAAGCGTTCGTTTCCAGTATCACTTTGAATTTTTAGGTTTCACTCTGTTTTCTGCTATATAGATAGATGTGTTTGAAACTCTAAATCAAACACGACTTTTGCAGGCTCCTTGAAAGTTGACCAAATGAAGTAGTTCTAAGTTCTATCTCTATGGTTTGTTTCCTCTTGAAGTACCCCATGCAGAGACTGGCGAAAAACACTTTCGTTTGAAAGGGGTTGCCAAGCTTCCAAAAAACTACTAATTTCCTGAAATCTCAACAAACATTGTTTCACCAAATCTTGATGATACATGGTGGTAATGATCAGTTCACTAAGCCCACTTGGCTGCCCAATTTTTATTATTCTGGGTTGAAGCATTTGTTTCCAGTAACAGTTTGAATTTTTAGGTTTCACTCTGTTTTCTCCTACATAGATAGCTGTGTTTGGAATTCTAAGTCAAACACGGTTTGTGCTAGCTCCATGAAACTTGACCAATTGAAGTAGTTCTAAGTTCTATCTCTATGGTTTGTTTCCTCTTGAAGTACCCCATGCAGAGACTGGCGAAAAACACTTTCGTTTGAAAGGGGTTGCCAAGCTTCCAAAAAACTACTAGTTTGCTGAAATCTCAGCAAACATTTTTTCACCAAATCTTGATGATTCTTGGTGGTAATGATCAGTTCACTAAGCCCACTTGGCTGCCCAATTTTCACTCTTCTAGGTTCAAGCGTTCGTTTCCAGTAACACTTTGAATTTTTAGGTTTCACTCTGTTTTCTGCTATATAGATAGATGTGTTTGAAACTCTAAATCAAACACGGTTTGTGCTAGCTCCTTGTAACTTGACCAAATGAAGTAGTTCTAAGTTCTATCTCTATGGTTTGTTTCCTCTTGAAGTTCCCCATGCAGAGACTGGCGAAAAACACTTTCGTTTGAAAGGGGTTGCCAAGCTTCCAAAAAACTACTAGTTTGCTGAAATCTCAGCAAACATTTTTTCACCAAATCTTGATGATCCTTGGTGGTAATGATCAGTTCACTAAGCCCACTTGGCTGCCCAATTTTTATTCTTCTAGGTTGAAGCATTCGTTTGCAGGAACAGTTTGAATTTTTACGTTTCATTCTGTTTTCTGCTATATAGATAGATGTGTTTGAAACTCTAAATCAATCACGGTTTGTGCTAGCTCCTTGAAACTTGACCAAATGAAGTAGTTCTAAGTTCTATCTCTATGGTTTGTTTCCTCTTGAAGTACCACATTCAGAGACTGGCGAAAAACACTTTGGTTTGAAAGGGGTTGCCAAGCTTCCAAAACACTACTAGTTTGCTGAAATCTCAGCAAACATTTTTTCACCAAATCTTGATGTTCCTTGGTGGTAATGATCAGTTCACTAATCCCACTTGGCTGCCCAATTTTTATTCTTCTATGTTGAAGCATTCGTTTCCAGTAACACTTTGAATTTTTAGGTTTCACTCTGTTTTCTCCTACATAGATAGCTGTGTTTGGAATTCTAAATCAAACATTGTTTGTGCTACCTCCTTGAAACTTGACCAAATGAAGTAGTTCTAAGTTCTATCTCTATGGTTTGTTTCCTCTTGAAGTACCCCATGCAGAGACTGGCGAAAAGCACTTTCGTTTGAAACAGGTTGCCAAGCTTCCCAAAAACTACTAGTTTTCTGAAATCTCAGCAAACCTTTTTTCACCAAATCTTGATGATACTTGGTGGTAATGATCAGTTCACAAAGCCCACTTGGCTGCCCAATTTTCACTCTTCTAGGTTGAAGCATTCGTTTCCAGTAACAGTTTGAATTTTTAGGTTTCACTCTGTTTTCTGCTATATAGATAGATGTGTTTGAAACTCTAAATCAAACACGGTTTGTGCTAGCTCCTTAAAACTTGACCAAATGAAGTAGTTCTAAGTTCTATCTCTATTTTTTGTTTCCTCTTGAAGTACCCCATGCAGAGACTGGCGAAAAACACTTTCGTTTGAAAGGGGTTGCCAAGCTTCCAAAAAACTACTAGTTTGCTGAAACCTCAGCAAACATTTTTTCACCAAATCTTGATGATACTTGGTGGTAATGATCAGTTCATTAAGCCCACTTGGCTGCCCAATTTTCACTCTTCTATGTTCAAGCGTTCTTTTCCAGTAACAGTTTGAATTTTTAGGTTTCACTCTGTTTTCTCCTACATAGATAGCTGTGTTTGGAATTCTAAATCAAACACGGTTTTTGCTAGCTCCTTGAAACTTGACAAAATGAAGTAGTTCTAAGTTCTATCTCAATGGTTTGTTTCCTTTTGAAGTACCCCATGCAGAGACTGGCGAAAAACACTTTCGTTTGAAAGGGGTTTCCAAGCTTCCAAAAAACTACTAGTTTGCTGAAATCTCAGCAAACATTTTTTCACCAAATCTTGATGATACATGGTGATAATGATCAGTTCACTAAGCCCACTTGGCTGCCCAATTTTCACTCGTCTATGTTCAAGCGTTCGTTTCCAGTAACACTTTGAATTTTTAGGTTTCACTGTGTTTTCTCCTACATAGATAGCTGTGTTTGGAATTCTAAATCAAACACGGTTTGTGCCAGCTCCTTGAAACTTGAACAAATGAAGTAGTTCTAAGTTCTATCTCTATGGTTTGTTTCCTCTTGAAGTACCCCATGCAGAGACTGGCAAAAAGCACTTTCGTTTGAAAGGTGTTGCCAAGCATCCAAAAAACTACTAGTTTGATGAAATCTCAGCAAAAATTTTTTCACCAAATCTTGATGATACTTGGTGGTAATGATCAGTTCACTAAGTCCACTTTTCTGCCCAATTTTGACTCTTCTAGGTTGAAGCATTCGTTTCCAGTAACAGTTTGAATTTTTAATTTTCACTCTGTTTTCTGCTATATAGATAGATGTGTTTGAAACTCTAAATCAAACACGGTTTGTGCTAGCTCCTTGAAACTTGACCAAATGAAGTAGTTCTAAGTTCTATCTCTATGGTTTGTTTCCTCTTGAACTACCCCATGCAGAGACTGGCGAAAAACACTTTCGTTTGAAAGGGGTTGCCAAGCTTCCAAAAAACTACTAGTTTGCTGAAATCTCAGCAAACATTTTTTCACCAAATCTTGATGATACTTGGTGGTAATGATCAGTTCACTAATCCCACTTGGCTACCCAATTTTCACTCGTCTAGATTCAAGCGTTCGTTTCCAGTAACACTTTGAATTTTTAGGTTTCACTCTGTTTTCTCCTACATAGATAGCTGTGTTTGGAATTCTAAATCAAACACGGTTTGTGCTAGCTCCTTGTAAATGACCAAATGAAGCAGTTCTAAGTTCTATCTCTATGGTTTGTTTACTCTTGAATTTCCCCATGCAGAGACTGGCGAAAAACACTTTCTTTTGAAAGGGGTTGCCAAGCTTCCAAAAAACTATTAGTTTGCTGAAATCTCAGCAAACATTTTTTCACCAAATCTTGATGATCCTTGGTGGTAATGATCAGTTCACTAATCCCACTTGGCTGCCCAATTATTATTCTTCTAGTTTGAAGCATTCGTTTCCAGTAACAGTTTGAATTTTTAGGTTTCACTCTGTTTTCTCCTACATAGATAGGTGTGTTTGGAATTCTAAATGAAACACGGTTTGTGCTAGCTCCTTGAAACTTGACCAAATGAAGTAGTTCTAAGTTCTATCTCGATGGTTTGTTTCCTCTTGAAGTACCCCATGCAGAGACTGGCGAAAAACACTTTGGTTTGAAAGGGGTTGCCAAGCTTCCAAAAAACTACTAGTTTGCTGAAATCTCAGCAAATATTTTTTCACCAAACCTTGATGATACTTGGTGGTAATGATCATTTCACTAATTCCACTTGGCTGCCCAATTTTCACTCTTCTAGGTTCAAGCTATCGTTTCCAGTAACATTTTGAATTTTTAGGTTTCACTCTGTTTTCGCCTACATAGATAGCTGTGTTTGGAATTCTAAATCAAACACGGTTTGTGCTAGCTCCTTGAAACTTGACCAAATGAAATAGTTCTAAGTTCTATCTCTATGGTTTCTTTCCTCTTGAAGTTCCCCATGGAGAGACTGGCGAAAAACACTTTCGTTTGAAAGGGGTTGCCAAGCTTCCAAAAAACTACTAGTTTGCTGAAATCTCAGCAAACTTTTTCTCACCAAATCTTGATGATCCTTGGTGGTAATGATTAGTTCACTAATCCCACTTGGCTGCCCAATTTTTATTCTTCTAGGTTGAAGCATTCGTTTCCAGTAACAGTTTGAATTTTTAGGTTTCACTCTGTTTTCTCCTACATAGATAGCTGTGTTTGGAATTCTAAATCAAACACGGTTTGTGCTAGCTCCTTGAAACTTGACCAAATGAAGTAGTTTGAAGTTCTATCTCTATGGTTTGTTTCCTCTTGAAGTACCCCATGCAGAGACTGGAAAAAGCACTTTCGTTTGAAAGGTGTTGCCAAGCATCCAAAAAACTACTAGTTTGATGAAATCTCAGCAAAAATTTTTTCACCAAATCTTGATGATACTTGGTGGTAATGATCAGTTCACTAAGTCCACTTTTCTGCCCAATTTTGACTCTTCTAGGTTTAAGCATTTGTTTCCAGTATCAGTTTGAATTTTTAGGTTTCACTCTGTTTTCTGCTATATAGATAGATGTGTTTGAAACTCTAAATCAAACACGGTTTGTGCTAGCTCCTTGAAACTTGACCAAATGAAGTAGTTCTAAGTTCTATCTCTATGGTTTGTTTCCTCTTGAAGTACCCCATGCAGAGACTGGCGAAAAACACTTTCGTTTGAAAGGGGTTGCCAATCTTCCAAAAAACTACTAGTTTGCTGAAATCTCAGCAAACATTTTTTCACCAAATCTTGATGATACTTGGTGGTAATGATCAGTTCACTAAACCACTTGGCTGCCCAATTTTCACACTTCTATGTACAAGTGTTCGTTTCCAGGAACAGTTTGAATTTTTAGGTTTCACTCTTTTTTCCTGCTATATAGATAGATGTGTTTGAAACTCTAAATCAAACACGGTTTGTGCTAGCTCCTTGAAACTTGACCAAATGAAGTAGTTCTAAGTTCTATCTCTATGTTTTTTTCCTCTTGAACTACACCATGCAGAGACTGGCGAAAACCACTTTCGTTTGAAAGGGGTTGCCAAGCTTAGAAAAAACTACTAGTTTGCTGAAATCGCAGCAAACATTTTTTCATCAAATCTTGATGATACTTGGTGGTAATGATCAGATCACTAATCCCACTTGGCTGCCAAATTTTCATTCTTCTAGGTTGAAGCATTCGTTTCCAGTAACAGTTTGAATTTTTAGGTTTCACTCTGTTTTCTCCTACATAGAAAGCTGTGTTTGGAATTCTAAATCAAACACGGTTTGTGCTAGCTCCTTGAAACTTGACCAAATGAAGTAGTTCTAAGTTCTATCTCTATGGTTTGTTTCCTCTTGAAGTACCCCATGCAAAGACTGGCGAAAAACACTTTCGTTTGAAAGGGGTTTCCAAGCTTCCAAAAAACTAATAGTTTGCTGAAATCTCAGCAAACATTTTTTCACCAAATCTTGATGATACTTGGTGGTAATGATCAGTTCACTAATCCCACTTGGCTGCCCAATTTTCACTCTTCTAGGTTGAAGCATTTGTTTCCAGTAACAGTTTGAATTTTTAGGTTTCACTCTGTTTTCTCCTACATAGATAGCTGTGTTTGGAATTCTAAATCAAACACGGTTTGTGCTAGCTCCTTGAAACTTGACCAAATGAAGTAGTTCTAAGTTCTATCTCTATGGTTTGTTTCCTCTTGAAGTACCCCATGCAGAGACTGGCAAAAAGCACTTTCGTTTGAAAGGTGTTGCCAAGCTTCCAAAAAACTACTAGTTTGCTGAAATCTCAGCAAACAGTTTTTCACCAAATCTTGATGATACTTGGTGGTAATGATCAGTTCACTAAGCCCACTTGGCTGCCCAATTTTGACTCTTCTAGGTTGAAGCATTCGTTTCCAGTAACAGTTTGAATTTTTAGGTTTCACTCTGTTTTCTGCTATATAGATACATGTGTTTGAAACTCTAAATCAACCACGGTTTGTGCTAGCTCCTTGAAACTTGACCAAATGAAGTAGTTCTAAGTTCTATCTCTATGGTTTGTTTTCCTCTTGAAGTACCCCATGCAGAGACTGGCGAAAAACACTTTTGTTTGAAAGGGGTTGCCAAGCTTCCAAAAAACTACTAGTTTGCTGAAATCTCAGCAAACATTTTTTCACCAAATCTTGACGATACTTGGTGGTAATGATCAGTTCACTAATCCCACTTGGCTGCCCAATTTTCACTCTTTTAAGTTCAAGCATTTGTTTCCAGTAACATTTTGAATTTTTAGGTTTCACTCTGTTTTCGCCTACATAGATAGCTGTGTTTGGAATTCTAAATCAAACACGGTTTGTGCTAGCTCCTTGAAACTTTACCAAATGAAGTAGTTCTAAGTTCTATCTCTATGGTTTGTTTCCTCTTCAAGTACCCCATGCAGAGACTGGCGAAAAACAATTTCGTTTGAAAGGGGTTGCCAAGCTTCCAAAAAAACTACTAGTTTGCTGAAATCTCAACAAACATTTTTTCACCATATCTTGATGATTCTTGGTGGTAATGATCATTTCACTAAGCCTACTTGGCTGTCCAATTTTTATTCTTCTAGGTTGAAGCATTCGTTTCCAGTAACAGTTTGAATTTTTAGGTTTCACTCTGTTTTCTCCTGCATAGATAGCCGTGTTTGGAATTCTAAATCAAACACGGTTTGAGCTAGTTCCTTGAAACTTGACCAAATGAAGTAGTTCTAAGTTCTATCTCTATGGTTTGTTTCCTCTTGAAGTACCCCATGCAGAGACTGGCGAAAAACACTTTCGTTGGAAAGGGATTGCCAAACTTCCAAAAAACTACTAGTTTGCTGAAATCTCAGCAAACATTTTTTCACCAAATCTTGATGATACTTGGTGGTAATGATCAGTTCACTAAGCCCACTTGGCTGCCCAATTTTCACTCTTCTAGGTTCAAGCGTTCGTTTCCAGTAACACTTTGAATTTTTAGGTTTCACTCTGTTTTCTGCTATATAGATAGATGTGTTTGAAACTCTAAATCAAACACGGTTTGTGCTAGCTCCTTGAAACTTGACCAAATGAAGTAGTTCTAAGTTCTATCTCTATGGTTTGCTTCCTCTTGAAGTACCCCATGCAGAGACTGGCGAAAAGCACTTTCGTTTCAAAGAGGTTGCCAAGCTTCCAAAAAACTACTAGTTTTCTGAAATCTCAGCAAAACTTTTTTCACCAAATCTTGATGATATTTGGTGGTAATGATCAGTTCACTAAGCCCACTTGGCTGCCCAATTTTCACTCTTCTAGGTTGAAGCATTCGTTTCCAGTAACAGTTTGAATTTTTAGGTTTCACTCTGTTTTCTGCTATATAGATAGATGTGTTTGAAACTCTAAATCAAACACGGTTTGTGCTAGCTCCTTGAAACTTGACCAAATGAAGTAGTTCTAAGTTCTATCTCTATGTTTTTTTTCCTCTTGAACTACACCATGCAGAGACTGACGAAAAACACTTTCGTTTGAAAGGGGTTGCCAAGCTTTCAAAAAACTACTAGTTTGCTGAAATCGCAGCAAACATTTTTTCACCAAATCTTGATGATACTTGGTGGTAATGATCAGATCACTAATCCCACTTGGCTGCCAAATTTTTATTCTTCTAAGTTGAAGCATTCGTTTCCAGTAACAGTTTGAATTTTTAGGTTTCACTCTGTTTTCTCCTACATAGAAAGCTGTGTTTGGAATTCTAAATCCAACACGGTTTGAGCTAGCTCCTTGAAACTTGACCAAATGAAGTAGTTCTAACTTCTATTTATATGGTTTGTTTTCTCTTGAAGTACCCCATGCAGAGACTGGCAAAAAGCACTTTCGTTTGAAAGGGGTTACCAAGCTTCCAAAAAACTACTAGTTTGCTGAAACCTCAGCAAACATTTTTTCACCAAATCTTGATGATACTTGGTGGTAATGATCAGTTCACTAAGCCCACTTGGCTGCCCAATTTTCACTCTTCTATGTTCAAGCGTTCTTTTCCAGTAACAGTTTGAATTTTTAGGTTTCACTCTGTTTTCTCCTACATAGATAGCTGTGTTTGGAATTCTAAATCAAACACGGTTTGTGCTAGCTGCTTGAAACTTGATTAAATGAAGTAGTTCTAAGTTCTATCTCTATGGTTTGTTTCCTTTTGAAGTACCCCATGCAGAGACTGTCGAAAAACACTTTCGTTTGAAAGGGGTTTCCAAGCTTCCAAAAAACTTCTAGTTTGCTGAAATCTCAGCAAACACTTTTTCACCAAATCTTGATGATACTTGGTGGTAATGATCAGTTCACTAAGCCCACTTTCCTGCACAATTTTCACTCGTCTAGGTTCAAGCGTTCGTTTCCAGTAACACTTTGAATTTTTAGGTTTCACTCTGTTTTCTCCTACATAGATAGATGTGTTTGAAACTCTAAATCAAACAGGGTTTGTGCTAGCTCCTTGAAACTTGACCAAATGAAGTAGTTCTAAGTTCTATCTCTATGGTTTGTTTCCTCTTGAAGTACCCCATGCAGAGACTGGCGAAAAACACTTTCGTTTGAAAGGGGTTGCCAAGCTTCCAAAAAACTACTAGTTTGCTGAAATCTCAGCAAACATTTTTTTACCAAATCTTGATGATACTTGGTGGTAATGATCATTTCACTAAGCCCACTTGGCTGCCAATTTTCACTCTTCTAGGTTCAAGCTTTCGTTTCCAGTAACATTTTGAATTTTTAGGTTTCACTCTGTTTTCGCCAACATAGATAGCTGTGTTTGGAATTCTAAATCAAACACGGTTTGTGCTAGCTCCTTGAAACTTGACCAAATGAAGTAGTTCTAAGTTCTATCTCTATAGTTTGTTTCCTCTTGAAGTACCCCATGCAGAGACTGGCGAAAAACACTTTCGTTTGAAAGGGGTTGCCAAGCTTCCAAAAAACTACTAGTTTGCTGAAATCTCAGCAAACATTTGTTCACCAAATCTTGATGATACTTGGTGGTATTGATCAGTTCACTAAGCCCACTTGGCTGCCCAATTTTCACTCATCTAGGTTCAAGCGTTCGTTTCCAGTAACACTTTGAATTTTAGGTTTCACTCTGTTTTCTTCGACGTAGATAGCTGTGTTTGGAATTCTAAATCAAACACGGTTTGTGCTAGCTCCTTGTAAATTGACCAACTGAAATAGTTCTAAGTTCTATCTCTATGGTTTGTTTCCTCTGAAGTACCCCATGCAGAGACTGGCGAAAAGTACTTTCGTTTGAAAGGGGTTGCCAAGCTTCCAAAAAACTACTAATTTGCTGAAATATCAGCAAACATTTTTTCACCAAATCTTGATGATTCTTGGTGGTAATGATCATTTCACTAAGCCCACTTGGCTGCCCAATTTTCACTTTTCTAGGTTCAAGCTTTCGTTTCCAGTAACATTTTGAATTTTTAGGTTTCACTCTGTTTTCGCCTACATAGATAGCTGTGTTTGGAATTCTAAATCAAACACGGTTTGTGCTAGCTCCTTGAAACTTGACCAAATGAAGTAGTTCTAAGTTCTATGTCTATGGTTTGTTTCCTCTTGAAGTACCCCATGCAGAGACTGGCGAAAAACACTTTCGTTTGAAAGGGGTTGCCAAGCTTCCAAAAAACTACTAGTTTGCTGAAATCTCAGCAAACATTTGTTCACCAAATCTTGATGATACTTGGTGGTATTGATCAGTTCACTAAGCCCACTTGGCTGCCCAATTTTCACTCATCTAGGTTCAAGCATTCGTTTATAGTAACACTTTGAATTTTAGGTTTCACTCTGTTTTCTTCTACATAGATAGCTGTGTTTGGAATTCTAAATCAGACACGGTTTGTGATAGCTCCTTGTAACTTGACCAAATGAAGTAGTTCTAAGTTCTATCTCTATGGTTTCTTTCCTCTGAAGTACCCCATGCAGAGACTGGCGAAAAGTACTTTCGTTTGAAAGGGGTTGCCAAGCTTCCAAAATACTACTAGTTTTCTGAAATCTCAGCAAACATTTTTTCACCAAATCTTGATGATACTTGGTGGTAATGATCATTTCACTAAGCCCAGTTGGCTGACCAATTTTTATTTTTCTAGATTGAAGCATTCGTTTCCAGTAACAGTTTGAATTTTTAGGTTTCACTCTGTTTTCTCCTACATAGATAGCTGTGTTTGGAATTCTAAATCAAACACGGTTTGTGCTAGCTCCTTGAAACTTGACCAAATGAAGTAGTTCTAAGTTCTATCTCTATGGTTTGTTTCCTCTTGAAGTACCCCATGCAGAGACTGGTGAAAAACACTTTCGTTTGAAAGGGGTTTCCAAGCTTCCAAAAAACTAATAGTTTGCTGAAATCTCAGCAAACATTTTTTCACCAAATCTTGATGATACTTGGTGGTAATGATCAGTTCACTAATCCCACTTGGCTGCCCAATTTTCACTCTTCTAGGTTCAAGCATTCGTTTCCAGTAACACTTTGAATTTTTAGGTTTCACTCTGTTTTCTGCTATAAAGATAGATGTGTTTGAAACTCTAAATCAAACACGGTTTGTGCTAGCTCCTTGAAACTTGACCAAATGAAGTAGTTCTAAGTTCTATCTCTATGGTTTGTTTCCTCTTGAAGTCCCCCATGCAGATACTGGCGAAAAACACTTTCGTTTGAAATGGGTTGCCAAGCTTCCAAAAAACTACTAGTTTGCTGAAATCTCAGCAAACATTTTTTCACCAAATCTTGATGATACTTGGTGGTAATGATCAGTTCACTAAGCCCACTTGGCTGCCCAATTTATATTCTTCTAGGTTTAAGCATTCGTTTCCAGTAACAGTTTGAATTATTAGTTTTCACTCTGTTTTCTCCTACATAGATAGCTGTGTTTGGAATTCTAAATCAAACACGGTCTGTGCTAGTTCCTTGAAACTTGACCAAATGAAGTAGTTCTTTGTCTATCTCTATGGTTTGTTTCATCTTGAAGTACCCCATGCAGAGACTGGCGAAAAACACTTTCGTTTGAAAGGGGTTGCCAAGCTTCCAAAAAACTACTAGTTTGCTGAAATCTCAGCAAACATTTTTTCACCAAATCTTGATGATACTTGGTGGTAATGATCAGTTCACTAAGCCCACTTGGTTGCCCAATTTTCACTCTTCTAGGTTCAAGCGTTCGTTTCCAGTAACTGTTTGAATTTTTAGTTTTCACTCTGTTTTCTCCTACATAGATAGCTGTGTTTGGAATTCTAAATCAAACACGGTTTGTGCTAGCTCCTTGAAACTTGACCAAATGAAGTAGTTCTAAGTTCTATCTCTATGGTTTGTTTCCTCTTGAAGTACCCCATGCAGAGACTGGCGAAAAACTCTTTCGTTTGAAAGGGGTTGCCAAGCTTCCAAAAAACTACTAGTTTGCTGAAATCTCAGCAAACATTTTTTCACCAAATATTGATGATACTTGGTGGTAATGATCAGTTCACTAAGCCCACATGGCTGCCCAATTTTTATTCTTCTAGGTTGAAGCATTCGTTTCCAGTAACAGTTTGAATTTTTAGGTTTCACTCTGTTTTCTCCTACATAGATAGCTGTGTTTGGAATTCTAAATCAAACACGGTTTGTGCTAGCTCCTTGAAACTTGACCAAATGAAGTAGTTCTAAGTTCTATGTCTATGGTTTTTTTCCTCTTGAAGTACCCCATGCAGAGACTGGCGAAAAACACTTTCGTTTGAAAGGGGTTGCCTAGCTTCCAAAAAATTACTAGTTTGCTGAAACATCAGCAAACATTTTTTCACCAAATCTTGATGATACTTGCTGGTAATGATCAGTTCACTAAGCCCACTTGGTTGCCCAATTTTCACTCTTCTAGGTTCAAGCGTTCGTTTCCAGTAACTGTTTGAATTTTTAGTTTTCACTCTGTTTTCTCCTACATAGATAGCTGTGTTTGGAATTCTAAATCAAACACGGTTTGTGCTAGCTCCTTGAAACTTGACCAAATGAAGTAGTTCTAAGTTCTATCTCTATGGTTTGTTTCCTCTTGAAGTACCCCATGCAGAGACTGGCGAAAAACTCTTTCGTTTGAAAGGGGTTGCCAAGCTTCCAAAAAACTACTAGTTTGCTGAAATCTCAGCAAACATTTTTTCACCAAATATTGATGATACTTGGTGGTAATGATCAGTTCACTAAGCCCACATGGCTGCCCAATTTTTATTCTTCTAGGTTGAAGCATTCGTTTCCAGTAACAGTTTGAATTTTTAGGTTTCACTCTGTTTTCTCCTACATAGATAGCTGTGTTTGGAATTCTAAATCAAACACGGTTTGTGCTAGCTCCTTGAAACTTGACCAAATGAAGTAGTTCTAAGTTCTATGTCTATGGTTTGTTTCCTCTTGAAGTACCCCATGCAGAGACTAGCGAAAAACACTTTGGTTTGAAAGGGGTTGCCAAGCTTCCAAAAAACTACTAGTTTGCTGAAATCTCAGCAAACATTTTTTTTTCCAAATCTAGATGATACTTGGTGGTAATGATCAGTTCACTAAGACCACTTTCCTGCACAATTTTTATTCTTCTAGGTTGAAGCATTCGTTTCTAGTAACAGTTTGAATTTTTAGGTTTCACTCTGTTTTCTGCTATATAGATAGATGTGTTTGAAACTCTAAATCAAACACGGTATTTGCAGGCTCCTTGAAACTTGACCAAATGAAGTAGTTCTAAGTTCTATCTCTATGGTTTGTTTCCTCTTGAAGTACCCCATGCAGAGACTGGCGAAAAACACTTTCATTTGAAAGGGGATGCCAAGCTTCCAAAAAACTACTAGTTTGCTGAAATCTCAGCAAACATTTTTTCACCAATTCTTGATGACACTTGTTGGTAATGATCAGTTCACTAAGCCCACTTGGCTGCCCAATTTTCAATCTTCTAGGTTCAAGCGTTCGTTTCCAGTAACACTTTGAATTTTTAGGATTCACTCTGTTTTCTCCTACATAGATAGTTTTGTTTGGAATTCTAAATCAAACACGGTTTGTGCTAGCTCCTTGAAACTTGACCAAATGAAGTAGTTCTAAGTTCTATCTCTATGATTTGTTCCTCTTGAAGTACCCTATGCAGAGACTGGCGAAAAACACTTTCGTTTGAAAGGGGTTGCCAAGCTGCAAAAAGCTACTAGTTTCCTGAAATCTCAGCAAACATTTTTTCACCAAATCTTGATGATACTTGGTGGTAATGATCAGTTCACTAAGCCCACTTGGCTGCCCAATTTTCACTCTTTTAGGTTCAAGCGTTCGTTTCCAGTATCACTTTGAATTTTTAGGTTTCACTCTGTTTTCTGCTATATAGATATATGTGTTTGAAACTCTAAATCAAACACGACTTTTGCAGGCTCCTTGAAAGTTGACCAAATGAAGTAGTTCTAAGTTCTATCTCTATGGTTTGTTTCCTCTTGAAGTACCCCATGCAGAGACTGGCGAAAAACACTTTCGTTTGAAAGGGGTTGCCAAGCTTCCAAAAAACTACTAGTTTGCTGAAATCTCAGCAAATATTTTTTCACCAAATCTTGATGATACTTGGTGGTAATGATCAGTTCACTAAGCCCACTTGGCTGCCCAATTTTCACTCTTTTAGGTTCAAGCGTTCGTTTCCAGTATCACTTTGAATTTTTAGGTTTCACTCTGTTTTCTGCTATATAGATAGATGTGTTTGAAACTCTAAATCAAACACGACTTTTGCAGGCTCCTTGAAACTTGACCAAATGAAGTAGTTCTAAGTTCTATCTCTATAGTTTGCTTCCTCTTGAAGTACCCCATGCAGAGACTGGCGAAAAACACTTTCGTTTGAAAGGGGTTGCCAAGCTTCCAAAAAACTACTAATTTGCTGAAATCTCAGCAAACATTGTTTCACCAAATCTTGATGATACGTCGTGGTAATGATCAGTTCACTAAGCCCACTTGGCTGCCCAATTTTTATTCTTCTGGGTTGAAGCATTTGTTTCCAGTAACAGTTTGAATTTTTAGGTTTCACTCTGTTTTCTCCTACATAGATAGCTGTGTTTGGAATTCTAAATCAAACACGGTTTGTGCTAGCTCCTTGAAACTTGACCAAATGAAGTAGTTGTAAGTTCTATCTCTATGGTTTGTTTCCTCTTGAAGTACCCCATGCAGAGACTGGCGAAAAACACTTTCGTTTGAAAGGGGTTGCCAAGCTTCCAAAAAACTACTAGTTTGCTGAAATCTCAGCAAACATTTTTTCACCAAATCTTGATGATACTTGGTGGTTATGATCAGTTCACTAAGCCCACTTGGCTGCCCAATTTTCACTCTTCTAGGTTCAAGCGTTCGTTTCCAGTAACACTTTGAATTTTTAGGTTTCACTCTGTTTTCTCCTACATAGATAGCTGTGTTTGGAATTCTAAATCAAACACGGTTTGTGCTAGCTCCTTGAAACTTGACCAAATGAAGTAGTTGTAAGTTCTATCTCTATGGTTTGTTTCCTCTTGAAGTACCCCATGCAGAGACTGGCGAAAAACACTTTCGTTTGAAAGGGGTTGCCAAGCTTCCAAAAAACTACTAGTTTGCTGAAATCTCAGCAAACATTTTTTCACCAAATCTTGATGATACTTGGTGGTAATGATCAGTTCACTAAGCCCACTTGGCTGCCCAATTTTCACTCTTCTAGGTTCAAGCGTTCGTTTCCAGTAACACTTTGAATTTTTAGGTTTCACTCTGTTTTCTCCTACATAGATAGTTGTGTTTGGAATTCTAAATCAAACACGGTTTGTGCTAGCTCCTTGAAACTTGACCAAATGAAGTAGTTCTAAATTCTATCTCTATGGTTTGTTTCCTCTTGAAGTACTCCATGCAGAGACTGGCGAAAAACACTTTCGTTTGAAAGGGGTTGCCAAGCTTCCAAAAAACTATTAGTTTGCTGAAATCTCAGCAAATATTTTTTCACCAAATCTTGATGATACTTGGTGGTAATGATCAGTTCACTAAGCCCACTTGGCTGCCCAATTTTCACTCTTCTAGGTTCAAGCTTTCGTTTCCAGTAACAGTTTGAATTTTTAGGTTTCACTCTGTTTTCTCCTACATAGATAGCTGTGTTTGGAATTCTAAATCAAACACGATTTGTGCTAATTCCTTGACACTTGACCAAATGAAGTAGTTCTAAGTTCTATCTCTATGGTTTGTTTCCTCTTGAAGTACCCCATGCAGAGACTGGCGAAAAACACTTTCGTTTGAAAGGGGTTGCCAAGCTCCAAAAAGCTACTAGTTTCCTGAAATCTCAGCAAACATTTTTTCAACAAATCTTGATGATACCTGGTGGTAATCATCAGTTCACTAAGCCCACTTGGCTGCCCAATTTTCACTCTTTTAGGTTCAAGCGTTCGTTTCCAGTATCACTTTGAATTTTTAGGTTTCACTCTGTTTTCTGCTATATAGATAGATATGTTTGAAACTCTAAATCAAACACGGTTTTTGCTAGCTCCTTGAAACTTGACCAAATGAGGTAGTTCTAAATTCTATCTCTATGGTTTGTTTCCTCTTGAAGTACCCCATGCAGAGACTGGCGAAAAACACTTTCGTTTGAAAGGGGTTGCCAAGCTTCCAAAAAACTACTAGTTTGCTGAAATCTCAGCAAACATTTTTTCACCAAATCTTGATGATACTTGGTGGTAATGATCAGTTCACTATGCCCACTTGGCTGCCCAATTTTTATTCTTCTTGGGTGAAGCATTCATTTCCAGTAACAGTTTGAATTTTTAGGTTTCACTCTGTTTTCTCCTACATAGATAGCTGTGTTTGGAATTCTAAATCAAACACGGTTTGTGCTAGCTCCATGAAACTTCACCAAATGAAGTAGTTCTAAGTTCTATCTCTATGGTTTTTTTCCTCTTGAAGTACCCCATGCAGAGACTGGCGAAAAACACTTTCGTTTCAAAGGGGTTGCCAAGCTTCCAAAAAACTACTAGTTCGCTGAAATCTCAGCAAATATTTTTTCACCAAATCTTGATGATACTTGGTGGTAATGATCAGTTCACTAATCCCACTTGGCTGCGCAATTTTCAATCTTCTAGTTTAAAGCGTTCGTTTCCAGTAACACTTTGAATTTTTAGGTTTCACTCTGTTTTCTCCTACATAGATAGTTGTGTTTGGAATTCTAAATCAAACACGGTTTGTGCTAGCTCCTTGAAACTTGACCAAATGAAGTAGTTCTAAGTTCTATCTATATGGTTTGTTCCTCTTGAAGTACCCCATGCAGAGACTGGCGAAAAACACTTTCGTTGGAAAGAGTTTGCCAAGCTCCAAAAAGCTACTAGTTTCCTGAAATCTCAGCAAACATTTTTTCACCAAATCTTGATGATACTTGGTGGTAATGATCAGTTCACTAAGCCCACTTGGCTGCCCAATTTTCACTCTTTTAGGTTCAAGCGTTCGTTTCCAGTATCACTTTGAATTTTTAGGTTTCACTCTGTTTTCTGCTATATAGATAGATGTGTTTGAAACTCTAAATCAAACACGACTTTTGCAGCCTCCTTTAAACTTGACCAAATGAAGTAGTTCTAAGTTCTATCTATATGGTTTGTTTCCTCTTAAAGTACCCCATGCAGAGACTGGCGAAAAACACTTTTGTTTGAAAGGGGTTGCCAAGCTTCCAAAAAACTACTAGTTTGCTGAAATCTCAGCAAACATTGTTTCACCAAATCTTGATGATACTTGGTGGTAATGATCAGTTCACTAAGCCCACATGGCTTCCCAATTTTTATTCTTCTAGGTTGAAGCATTCGTTTCCAGTAACAGTTTGAATTTTTAGGTTTCACTCTGTTTTCTCCTACATAGATAGCTGTGTTTGGAATTCTAAATCAAACACGGTTTGTGCTAGCTCCTTGAAACTTGACCAAATGAAGTAGTTCTAAGTTCTATGTCTATGGTTTGTTTCCTCTTGAAGTACCCCATGCAGAGACTAGCGAAAAACACTTTGGTTTGAAAGGGGTTGCCAAGCTTCCAAAAAACTACTAGTTTGCTGAAATCTCAGCAAACATTTTTTTTTCCAAATCTAGATGATACTTGGTGGTAATGATCAGTTCACTAAGACCACTTTCCTGCACAATTTTTATTCTTCTAGGTTGAAGCATTCGTTTCTAGTAACAGTTTGAATTTTTAGGTTTCACTCTGTTTTCTGCTATATAGATAGATGTGTTTGAAACTCTAAATCAAACACGGTATTTGCAGGCTCCTTGAAACTTGACCAAATGAAGTAGTTCTAAGTTCTATCTCTATGGTTTGTTTCTTCTTGAAGTACCCCATGCAGAGACTGGCGAAAAACACTTTCATTTGAAAGGGGATGCCAAGCTTTCAAAAAACTACTAGTTTGCTGAAATCTCAGCAAACATTTTTTCACCAAATCTTGATGACACTTGTTGGTAATGATCAGTTCACTAAGCCCACTTGGCTGCCCAATTTTCAATCTTCTAGGTTCAAGCGTTCGTTTCCAGTAACACTTTGAATTTTTAGGATTCACTCTGTTTTCTCCTACATAGATAGTTGTGTTTGGAATTCTAAATCAAACACGGTTTGTGCTAGCTCCTTGAAACTTGACCAAATGAAGTAGTTCTAAGTTCTATCTCTATGATTTGTTCCTCTTGAAGTACCCTATGCAGAGACTGGCGAAAAACACTTTCGTTTGAAAGGGGTTGCCAAGCTGCAAAAAGCTACTAGTTTCCTGAAATCTCAGCAAACATTTTTTCACCAAATCTTGATGATACTTGGTGGTAATGATCAGTTCACTAAGCCCACTTGGCTGCCCAATTTTCACTCTTTTAGGTTCAAGCGTTCGTTTCCAGTATCACTTTGAATTTTTAGGTTTCACTCTGTTTTCTGCTGTATAGATATATGTGTTTGAAACTCTAAATCAAACACGACTTTTGCAGGCTCCTTGAAAGTTGACCAAATGAAGTAGTTCTAAGTTCTATCTCTATGGTTTGTTTCCTCTTGAAGTACCCCATGCAGAGACTGGCGAAAAACACTTTCGTTTGAAAGGGGTTGCCAAGCTTCCAAAAAACTACTAGTTTGCTGAAATCTCAGCAAATATTTTTTCACCAAATCTTGATGATACTTGGTGGTAATGATCAGTTCACTAAGCCCACTTGGCTGCCCAATTTTCACTCTTTTAGGTTCAAGCGTTCGTTTCCAGTATCACTTTGAATTTTTAGGTTTCACTCTGTTTTCTGCTATATAGATAGATGTGTTTGAAACTCTAAATCAAACACGACTTTTGCAGGCTCCTTGAAACTTGACCAAATGAAGTAGTTCTAAGTTCTATCTCTATAGTTTGCTTCCTCTTGAAGTACCCCATGCAGAGACTGGCGAAAAACACTTTCGTTTGAAAGGGGTAGACAAGCTTCCAAAAAACTACTAATTTGCTGAAATCTCAGCAAACATTGTTTCACCAAATCTTGATGATACGTCGTGGTAATGATCAGTTCACTAAGCCCACTTGGCTGCCCAATTTTTATTCTTCTGGGTTGAAGCATTTGTTTCCAGTAACAGTTTGAATTTTTAGGTTTCACTCTGTTTTCTCCTACATAGATAGCTGTGTTTGGAATTCTAAATCAAACACGGTTTGTGCTAGCTCCTTGAAACTTGACCAAATGAAGTAGTTGTAAGTTCTATCTCTATGGTTTGTTTCCTCTTGAAGTACCCCATGCAGAGACTGGCGAAAAACACTTTCGTTTGAAAGGGGTTGCCAAGCTTCCAAAAAACTACTAGTTTGCTGAAATCTCAGCAAACATTTTTTCACCAAATCTTGATGATACTTGGTGGTAATGATCAGTTCACTAAGCCCACTTGGCTGCCCAATTTTCACTCTTCTAGGTTCAAGCGTTCGTTTCCAGTAACACTTTGAATTTTTAGGTTTCACTCTGTTTTCTCCTACATAGATAGTTGTGTTTGGAATTCTAAATCAAACACGGTTTGTGCTAGCTCCTTGAAACTTGACCAAATGAAGTAGTTCTAAATTCTATCTCTATGGTTTGTTTCCTCTTGAAGTACTCCATGCAGAGACTGGCGAAAAACACTTTCGTTTGAAAGGGGTTGCCAAGCTTCCAAAAAACTATTAGTTTGCTGAAATCTCAGCAAATATTTTTTCACCAAATCTTGATGATACTTGGTGGTAATGATCAGTTCACTAAGCCCACTTGGCTGCCCAATTTTCACTCTTCTAGGTTCAAGCTTTCGTTTCCAGTAACAGTTTGAATTTTTAGGTTTCACTCTGTTTTCTCCTACATAGATAGCTGTGTTTGGAATTCTAAATCAAACACGATTTGTGCTAATTCCTTGACACTTGACCAAATGAAGTAGTTCTAAGTTCTATCTCTATGGTTTGTTTCCTCTTGAAGTACCCCATGCAGAGACTGGCGAAAAACACTTTCGTTTGAAAGGGGTTGCCAAGCTCCAAAAAGCTACTAGTTTCCTGAAATCTCAGCAAACATTTTTTCAACAAATCTTGATGATACCTGGTGGTAATCATCAGTTCACTAAGCCCACTTGGCTGCCCAATTTTCACTCTTTTAGGTTCAAGCGTTCGTTTCCAGTATCACTTTGAATTTTTAGGTTTCACTCTGTTTTCTGCTATATAGATAGATATGTTTGAAACTCTAAATCAAACACGGTTTTTGCTAGCTCCTTGAAACTTGACCAAATGAGGTAGTTCTAAATTCTATCTCTATGGTTTGTTTCCTCTTGAAGTACCCCATGCAGAGACTGGCGAAAAACACTTTCGTTTGAAAGGGGTTGCCAAGCTTCCAAAAAACTACTAGTTTGCTGAAATCTCAGCAAACATTTTTTCACCAAATCTTGATGATACTTGGTGGTAATGATCAGTTCACTATGCCCACTTGGCTGCCCAATTTTTATTCTTCTTGGGTGAAGCATTCATTTCCAGTAACAGTTTGAATTTTTAGGTTTCACTCTGTTTTCTCCTACATAGATAGCTGTGTTTGGAATTCTAAATCAAACACGGTTTGTGCTAGCTCCATGAAACTTCACCAAATGAAGTAGTTCTAAGTTCTATCTCTATGGTTTTTTTCCTCTTGAAGTACCCCATGCAGAGACTGGCGAAAAACACTTTCGTTTCAAAGGGGTTGCCAAGCTTCCAAAAAACTACTAGTTCGCTGAAATCTCAGCAAATATTTTTTCACCAAATCTTGATGATACTTGGTGGTAATGATCAGTTCACTAATCCCACTTGGCTGCGCAATTTTCAATCTTCTAGTTTAAAGCGTTCGTTTCCAGTAACACTTTGAATTTTTAGGTTTCACTCTGTTTTCTCCTACATAGATAGTTGTGTTTGGAATTCTAAATCAAACACGGTTTGTGCTAGCTCCTTGAAACTTGACCAAATGAAGTAGTTCTAAGTTCTATCTATATGGTTTGTTCCTCTTGAAGTACCCCATGCAGAGACTGGCGAAAAACACTTTCGTTGGAAAGAGTTTGCCAAGCTCCAAAAAGCTACTAGTTTCCTGAAATCTCAGCAAACATTTTTTCACCAAATCTTGATGATACTTGGTGGTAATGATCAGTTCACTAAGCCCACTTGGCTGCCCAATTTTTACTCTTTTAGGTTCAAGCGTTCGTTTCCAGTATCACTTTGAATTTTTAGGTTTCACTCTGTTTTCTGCTATATAGATAGATGTGTTTGAAACTCTAAATCAAACACGACTTTTGCAGCCTCCTTTAAACTTGACCAAATGAAGTAGTTCTAAGTTCTATCTATATGGTTTGTTTCCTCTTAAAGTACCCCATGCAGAGACTGGCGAAAAACACTTTTGTTTGAAAGGGGTTGCCAAGCTTCCAAAAAACTACTAGTTTGCTGAAATCTCAGCAAACATTGTTTCACCAAATCTTGATGATACTTGGTGGTAATGATCAGTTCACTAAGCCCACATGGCTTCCCAATTTTTATTCTTCTAGGTTGAAGCATTCGTTTCCAGTAACAGTTTGAATTTTTAGGTTTCACTCTGTTTTCTCCTACATAGATAGCTGTGTTTGGAATTCTAAATCAAACACGGTTTGTGCTAGCTCCTTGAAACTTGACCAAATGAAGTAGTTCTAAGTTCTATGTCTATGGTTTGTTTCCTCTTGAAGTACCCCATGCAGAGACTAGCGAAAAACACTTTGGTTTGAAAGGGGTTGCCAAGCTTCCAAAAAACTACTAGTTTGCTGAAATCTCAGCAAACATTTTTTTTTCCAAATCTAGATGATACTTGGTGGTAATGATCAGTTCACTAAGACCACTTTCCTGCACAATTTTTATTCTTCTAGGTTGAAGCATTCGTTTCTAGTAACAGTTTGAATTTTTAGGTTTCACTCTGTTTTCTGCTATATAGATAGATGTGTTTGAAACTCTAAATCAAACACGGTATTTGCAGGCTCCTTGAAACTTGACCAAATGAAGTAGTTCTAAGTTCTATCTCTATGGTTTGTTTCCTCTTGAAGTACCCCATGCAGAGACTGGCGAAAAACACTTTCATTTGAAAGGGGATGCCAAGCTTTCAAAAAACTACTAGTTTGCTGAAATCTCAGCAAACATTTTTTCACCAAATCTTGATGACACTTGTTGGTAATGATCAGTTCACTAAGCCCACTTGGCTGCCCAATTTTCAATCTTCTAGGTTCAAGCGTTCGTTTCCAGTAACACTTTGAATTTTTAGGATTCACTCTGTTTTCTCCTACATAGATAGTTGTGTTTGGAATTCTAAATCAAACACGGTTTGTGCTAGCTCCTTGAAACTTGACCAAATGAAGTAGTTCTAAGTTCTATCTCTATGATTTGTTCCTCTTGAAGTACCCTATGCAGAGACTGGCGAAAAACACTTTCGTTTGAAAGGGGTTGCCAAGCTGCAAAAAGCTACTAGTTTCCTGAAATCTCAGCAAACATTTTTTCACCAAATCTTGATGATACTTGGTGGTAATGATCAGTTCACTAAGCCCACTTGGCTGCCCAATTTTCACTCTTTTAGGTTCAAGCGTTCGTTTCCAGTATCACTTTGAATTTTTAGGTTTCACTCTGTTTTCTGCTATATAGATATATGTGTTTGAAACTCTAAATCAAACACGACTTTTGCAGGCTCCTTGAAAGTTGACCAAATGAAGTAGTTCTAAGTTCTATCTCTATGGTTTGTTTCCTCTTGAAGTACCCCATGCAGAGACTGGCGAAAAACACTTTCGTTTGAAAGGGGTTGCCAAGCTTCCAAAAAACTACTAGTTTGCTGAAATCTCAGCAAATATTTTTTCACCAAATCTTGATGATACTTGGTGGTAATGATCAGTTCACTAAGCCCACTTGGCTGCCCAATTTTCACTCTTTTAGGTTCAAGCGTTCGTTTCCAGTATCACTTTGAATTTTTAGGTTTCACTCTGTTTTCTGCTATATAGATAGATGTGTTTGAAACTCTAAATCAAACACGACTTTTGCAGGCTCCTTGAAACTTGACCAAATGAAGTAGTTCTAAGTTCTATCTCTATAGTTTGCTTCCTCTTGAAGTACCCCATGCAGAGACTGGCGAAAAACACTTTCGTTTGAAAGGGGTAGACAAGCTTCCAAAAAACTACTAATTTGCTGAAATCTCAGCAAACATTGTTTCACCAAATCTTGATGATACGTCGTGGTAATGATCAGTTCACTAAGCCCACTTGGCTGCCCAATTTTTATTCTTCTGGGTTGAAGCATTTGTTTCCAGTAACAGTTTGAATTTTTAGGTTTCACTCTGTTTTCTCCTACATAGATAGCTGTGTTTGGAATTCTAAATCAAACACGGTTTGTGCTAGCTCCTTGAAACTTGACCAAATGAAGTAGTTGTAAGTTCTATCTCTATGGTTTGTTTCCTCTTGAAGTACCCCATGCAGAGACTGGCGAAAAACACTTTCGTTTGAAAGGGGTTGCCAAGCTTCCAAAAAACTACTAGTTTGCTGAAATCTCAACAAACATTTTTTCACCAAATCTTGATGATACTTGGTGGTTATGATCAGTTCACTAAGCCCACTTGGCTGCCCAATTTTCACTCTTCTAGGTTCAAGCGTTCGTTTCCAGTAACACTTTGAATTTTTAGGTTTCACTCTGTTTTCTCCTACATAGATAGCTGTGTTTGGAATTCTAAATCAAACACGGTTTGTGCTAGCTCCTTGAAACTTGACCAAATGAAGTAGTTGTAAGTTCTATCTCTATGGTTTGTTTCCTCTTGAAGTACCCCATGCAGAGACTGGCGAAAAACACTTTCGTTTGAAAGGGGTTGCCAAGCTTCCAAAAAACTACTAGTTTGCTGAAATCTCAGCAAACATTTTTTCACCAAATCTTGATGATACTTGGTGGTAATGATCAGTTCACTAAGCCCACTTGGCTGCCCAATTTTCACTCTTCTAGGTTCAAGTGTTCGTTTCCAGTAACACTTTGAATTTTTAGGTTTCACTCTGTTTTCTCCTACATAGATAGTTGTGTTTGGAATTCTAAATTAAACACGGTTTGTGCTAGCTCCTTGAAACTTGACCAAATGAAGTAGTTCTAAATTCTATCTCTATGGTTTGTTTCCTCTTGAAGTACCCCATGCAGAGACTGGCGAAAAACACTTTCGTTTGAAAGGGGTTGCCAAGCTTCCAAAAAACTATTAGTTTGCTGAAATCTCAGCAAATATTTTTTCACCAAATCTTGATGATACTTGGTGGTAATGATCAGTTCACTAAGCCCACTTGGCTGCCCAATTTTCACTCTTCTAGGTTCAAGCTTTCGTTTCCAGTAACAGTTTGAATTTTTAGGTTTCACTCTGTTTTCTCCTACATAGATAGCTGTGTTTGGAATTCTAAATCAAACACGATTTGTGCTAATTCCTTGACACTTGACCAAATGAAGTAGTTCTAAGTTCTATCTCTATGGTTTGTTTCCTCTTGAAGTACCCCATGCAGAGACTGGCGAAAAACACTTTCGTTTGAAAGGGGTTGCCAAGCTCCAAAAAGCTACTAGTTTCCTGAATCTCAGGCAAACATTTTTTCAACAAATCTTGATGATACCTGGTGGTAATCATCAGTTCACTAAGCCCACTTGGCTGCCCAATTTTCACTCTTTTAGGTTCAAGCGTTCGTTTCCAGTATCACTTTGAATTTTTAGGTTTCACTCTGTTTTCTGCTATATAGATAGATATGTTTGAAACTCTAAATCAAACACGGTTTTTGCTAGCTCCTTGAAACTTGACCAAATGACGTAGTTCTAAATTCTATCTCTATGGTTTGTTTCCTCTTGAAGTACCCCATGCAGAGACTGGCGAAAAACACTTTCGTTTGAAAGGGGTTGCCAAGCTTCCAAAAAACTACTAGTTTGCTGAAATCTCAGCAAACATTTTTTCACCAAATCTTGATGATACTTGGTGGTAATGATCAGTTCACTATGCCCACTTGGCTGCCCAATTTTTATTCTTCTTGGGTGAAGCATTCATTTCCAGTAACAGTTTGAATTTTTAGGTTTCACTCTGTTTTCTCCTACATAGATAGCTGTGTTTGGAATTCTAAATCAAACACGGTTTGTGCTAGCTCCATGAAACTTCACCAAATGAAGTAGTTCTAAGTTCTATCTCTATGGTTTTTTTCCTCTTGAAGTACCCCATGCAGAGACTGGCGAAAAACACTTTCGTTTCAAAGGGGTTGCCAAGCTTCCAAAAAACTACTAGTTCGCTGAAATCTCAGCAAATATTTTTTCACCAAATCTTGATGATACTTGGTGGTAATGATCAGTTCACTAATCCCACTTGGCTGCCCAATTTTCAATCTTCTAGTTTAAAGCGTTCGTTTCCAGTAACACTTTGAATTTTTAGGTTTCACTCTGTTTTCTCCTACATAGATAGTTGTGTTTGGAATTCTAAATCAAACACGGTTTGTGCTAGCTCCTTGAAACTTGACCAAATGAAGTAGTTCTAAGTTCTATCTATATGGTTTGTTCCTCTTGAAGTACCCCATGCAGAGACTGGCGAAAAACACTTTCGTTGGAAAGAGGTTGCCAAGCTCCAAAAAGCTACTAGTTTCCTGAAATCTCAGCAAACATTTTTTCACCAAATCTTGATGATACTTGGTGGTAATGATCAGTTCACTAAGCCCACTTGGCTGCCCAATTTTCACTCTTTTAGGTTCAAGCGTTCGTTTCCAGTATCACTTTGAATTTTTAGGTTTCACTCTGTTTTCTGCTATATAGATAGATGTGTTTGAAACTCTAAATCAAACACGACTTTTGCAGCCTCCTTTAAACTTGACCAAATGAAGTAGTTCTAAGTTCTATCTATATGGTTTGTTTCCTCTTAAAGTACCCCATGCAGAGACTGGCGAAAAACACTTTTGTTTGAAAGGGGTTGCCAAGCTTCCAAAAAACTACTAGTTTGCTGAAATCTCAGCAAACATTGTTTCACCAAATCTTGATGATACTTGGTGGTAATGATCAGTTCACTAAGCCCACTTGGCTGCCCAATTTTCACTCTTCTAGGTTCAAGCGTTCGTTTCCAGTAACAGTTTGAATTTTTAGGTTTCACTCTGTTTTCTCCTACATAGATAGTTGTGTTTAGAATTCTAAATCAAACACGGTTTGTGCTAGCTCCTTGATACTTTACCAAATAAAGTAGTTCTAAGTTCTATCTCTATGGTTTGTTTCCTCTTGAAGTACCCCATGCAGAGACTGGCGAAAAACACTTTCGTTTGAAAGGGGTTGCCAAGCTTCCAAAAAACTACTAGTTTGCTGAAATCTCAGCAAACATTTTTTCACCAAACCTTGATGATACTTGGTGGTAATGATCAGTTCACTAAGGCCACTTGGGTGCCCAATTTTTATTCTTCTAGGTTGAAGCATTTGTTTCCAGTAACTGTTTGAATTTTTAGGTTTCACTCTGTTTTCTCCAATAGATAGCTGTGTTTGGAATTCTAAATCAAAACCGGTTTGTGCTAGCTTTTTGAAACTTGACAAAATGAAGTAGTTCTAAGTTCTATCTCTATGGTTTGTTTCTCTTGAAGTACCCCATGCAGAGACTGGCGAATAACACTTTCGTTTGAAAGGGGTTGCCAAGCTTCCAAAAAACTACTAATTTGCTGAAATCTCAGCAAATATTTTTTCACCAAATCTTGATGATTCTTGGTGCTAATGATCAGTTCACTAAGCCCATTTGGATGCCCAATTTTATTCTTCTAGGTTGAAGCATTTGTTTCCAGTAACAGTATGAATTTTTAGGTTTCACTCTGTTTTCTCCTACATAGATAGCTGTGTTTGGAATTCTAAATAAAACACGGTTTGTGCTAGCTCCTTGAAACTTGACCAAATGAAGTAGTTCTAAGTTCTATCTCTATGGTTTGTTTCCTCTTGAAGTACCCCATGCAGAGACTGGCAAAAAACACTTTCGTTTGAAAGGGGTTGCCAAGCTTCCAAAAAAACTACTAGTTTGCTGAAATCACAGCAAACATTTTTTCACCAAATCTTGATGATACTTGGTGGTAATGATCAGTTCACTAAGCCCACTTTGCTGCACAATTTTTATTCTTCAAGGTTGAAGCATTCGTTTCCAGTAACAGCTTGAATTTTTAGGTTTCAGTCTGTTTTCTCCTACATAGATAGCTGTTTTTGGAATTCTAAATCAAACACGGTTTGTGCTAGCTCCATGAAACTTCACCAAAAGAAGTAGTTCTAAGTTGTATCTCTATGGTTTGTTTCCTCTTGAAGTTCCCTATGCACAGACTGGCGAAAAACACTTTCGTTTGAAAGGGGGTGCCAAGCTTCCAAAAAACTACTAGTTTGCTGAAATCTCAGCAAACATTGTTTCACCAAATCTTGATGATACTTGGTGGTAATGATCAGTTCACTAAGCCCACTTGGCTGCCCAATTTTCACTCTTCTAGCTTCAAGCGTTCGTTTCCAGTAACACTTTGAATTTTTAGTTTTCACTCTGTTTTCTCCTACATAGATAGCTGTGTTTGGAATTCTAAATCAAACACGGTTTGTGCTAGCTCCTTGAAACTTTACCAAATGAAGTAGTTCTAAGTTCTATCTCTATGGTTTGTTTCCTCTTGAAGTACCCCATGCAGAGACTGGCGAAAAACACTTTCATTTGAAAGGGGTTGCCAAGCTCCAAAAAGCTACTAGTTTCCTGAAATCTCAGCAAACATTTTTTCAACAAAACTTGATGATACTTGGTGGTAATGATCAGTTCACTAAGCCCACATGGGTGCCCAATTTTCATTCTTCTAGGTTCAAGCGTTCGTTTCCAGTATCACTTTGAATTTTTAGGTTTCACTCTGTTTTCTGCTATATAGATAGATGTGTTTGAAACTCTAAATCAAACACGGTTTTTGCTAGCTCCTTGAAACTTGACCAAATGAAGTAGTTCTAAGTTCTATCTCTATGGTTTGTTTCCTCTTGAAGTACCCCATGCAGAGACTGGCGAAAAACACTTTCGTTTGAAAGGGGTTGCCAAGCTTCCAAAAAACTACTAGTTTGCTGAAATCTCAGCAAACATTTTTTCACCAAATCTTGATGATCCTCGGTGGTAATGATCAGTTCACTAAGGCCACTTGGCTGCCCAATTTTTATTCTTCTAGGTTGAAGCATTCGTTTCCAGTAACAGTTTGAATTTTTAGGTTTCACTCTGTTTTCTCCTATAGATAGCTGTGTTTGGAATTCTAAGTCAAAACCGGTTTGTGCTATCTCCTTGAAACTTGACAAAATGAAGTAGTTCTAAGTTCTATCTCTATGGTTTGTTTCCTCTTGAAGTACCCCATGCAGAGACTGGCGAAAAACACTTTCGTTTGAAAGGGGTTGCCAAGCTTCCAAAAAACTACTAGTTTGCTGAAATCTCAGCAAACATTTGTTCACCAAAACTTGATGATACTTGGTGGTATTGATCAGTTCACTAAGCCCACTTGGCTGCCCAATTTTCACTCATCTAGGTTCAAGCATTCGTTTCCAGTAACACTTTGAATTTTAGGTTTCACTCTGTTTTCTTCTACATAGATAGCTGTGTTTGGAATTCTAAATCAAACACGGTTTGTGCTAGCTCCTTGTAACTTGACCAAATGAAGTAGTTCTAAGTTCTATCTCTATGGTTTCTTTCCTCTGAAGTACCCCATGCAGAGACTGGCAAAAAGTACTTTCGTTTGAAAGGGGTTGCCAAGCTTCCAAAATACTACTAGTTTTCTGAAATCTCAGCAAACATTTTTTCACCAAATCTTGATGATACTTGGTGGTAATGATCAGTTCACTAAGTCCACTTGGCTGCCCAATTTTCACACTTCTATGTACAAGTGTTCGTTTCCAGTAACAGTTTGAATTTTTAGGTTTCACTCTGTTTTCTCCTACATAGATAGCTGTGTTGGAATTCGAAATCAAACACGGTTTGTGCTAGCTCCTTGAAACTTGACCAAATGAAGAAGTTCTAAGTTCTATGTCTATGGTTTGTTTCCTCTTGAAGTACCCCATGCAGAGACTAGCGAAAAACACTTTGGTTTGAAAGGGGTTGCCAAGCTTCCAAAAAACTACTAGTTTGCTGAAATCTCAGCAAACATTTTTTTTTCCAAATCTAGATGATACTTGGTGGTAATGATCAGTTCACTAAGACCACTTTCCTGCACAATTTTTATTCTTCTAGGTTGAAGCATTCGTTTCTAGTAACAGTTTGAATTTTTAGGTTTCACTCTGTTTTCTGCTATATAGATAGATGTGTTTGAAACTCTAAATCAAACACGGTTTGTGCTAGCTCCTTGAAACTTGACCAAATGAAGTAGTTCTAAGTTCTATCTCTATGGTTTGTTTCCTCTTGAAGTCCCCCATGCAGAGACTGGCGAAAAACACTTTCGTTTGAAATGGGTTGCCAAGCTTCCAAAAAACTACTAGTTTGCTGAAATCTCAGCAAATATTTTTTCACCAAATCTTGATGATACTTGGTGGTAATGATCAGTTCACTAAGCCCACTTGGCTGCCCAATTTATATTCTTCTAGGTTTAAGCATTCGTTTCCAGTAACAGTTTGAATTATTAGTTTTCACTCTGTTTTCTCCTACATAGATAGCTGTGTTTGGAATTCTAAATCAAACACGGTCTGTGCTAGTTCCTTGAAACTTGACCAAATGAAGTAGTTCTTTGTCTATCTCTATGGTTTGTTTCATCTTGAAGTACCCCATGCAGAGACTGGCGAAAAACACTTTCGTTTGAAAGGCGTTGCCAAGCTTCCAAAAAACTACTAGTTTGCTGAAATCTCAGCAAACATTTTTTCACCAAATCTTGATGATACTTGGTGGTAATGATCAGTTCCCTAAGCCCACTTGGTTGCCCAATTTTCACTCTTCTAGGTTCAAGCTTTCGTTTTCAGTAACTGTTTGAATTTTTATTTTCACTCTGTTTTCTCCTACATAGATAGCTATGTTTGGAATTCTAAATCAAACACGGTTTGTGCTAGCTCCTTGAAACTTGACCAAATGAAGTAGTTCTAAGTTCTATCTCTATGGTTTGTTTCCTCTTGAAGTACCCCATGCAGAGACTGGCGAAAAACTCTTTCGTTTGAAAGGGGTTGCCAAGCTTCCAAAAAACTACTAGTTTGCTGAAATCTCAGCAAACATTTTTTCACCAAATATTGATGATACTTGGTGGTAATGATCAGTTCACTAAGCCCACATGGCTGCCCAATTTTTATTCTTCTAGGTTGAAGCATTCGTTTCCAGTAACAGTTTGAATTTTTAGGTTTCACTCTGTTTTCTCCTACATAGATAGCTGTGTTTGGAATTCTAAATCAAACACGGTTTGTGCTAGCTCCTTGAAACTTGACCAAATGAAGAAGTTCTCAGTTCTATGTCTATGGTTTGTTTCCTCTTGAAGTACCCCATGCAGAGACTAGCGAAAAACACTTTGGTTTGAAAGGGGTTGCCAAGCTTCCAAAAAACTACTAGTTTGCTGAAATCTCAGCAAACATTTTTTTTCCAAATCTAGATGATACTTGGTGGTAATGATCAGTTCACTAAGACCACTTTCCTGCACAATTTTTATTCTTCTAGGTTGAAGCATTCGTTTCTAGTAACAGTTTGAATTTTTAGGTTTCACTCTGTTTTCTGCTATATAGATAGATGTGTTTGAAACTCTAAATCAAACACGGTATTTGCAGGCTCCTTGAAACTTGACATAATGAAGTAGTTCTAAGTTCTATCTCTATGGTTTGTTTCCTCTTGAAGTACCCCATGCAGATACTGGCGAAAAACACTTTCATTTGAAAGGGGTTGCCAAGCTTCCAAAAAACTACTATTTTGCTGAAATCTCAGCAAACATTTTTTCACCAAATCTTGATGACACTTGTTGGTAATGATCAGTTCACTAAGCCCACTTGGCTGCCCAATTTTCAATCTTCTAGGTTCAAGCGTTCGTTTCCAGTAACACTTTGAATTTTTAGGTTTCACTCTGTTTTCTCCTACATAGATAGTTGTGTTTGGAATTCTAAATCAAACACGGTTTGTGCTAGCTCCTTGAAACTTGACCAAATGAAGTAGTTCTAAGTTCTATCTCTATGATTTGTTCCTCTTGAAGTACCCCATGCAGAGACTGGCGAAAAACACTTTCGTTTGAAAGGGGTTGCCAAGCTGCAAAAAGCTACTAGTTTCCTGAAATCTCAGCAAACATTTTTTCACTAAATCTTGATGATACTTGGTGGTAATGATCAGTTCACGAAGCCCACTTGGCTGCCCATTTTTTATTCTTCTAGGTTGAAGCATTGGTTTCCAGTAACAGTTTGAATTTTTAGGTTTTACTCTGTTTTCTCCTATAGATAGCTGTGTTTGGAATTCTAAATCAAACACGGTTTGTGCTAGCTCCTTGAAACTTGACAAAATGAAGTAGTTCTAAGTTCTATCTCTATGGTTTGTTTCCTCTTGAAGTACCCCATGCAGAGACTGGCGAAAAACACTTTCGTTTGAAAGGGGTTGCCAAGCTCCAAAAAGCTACTAGTTTCCTGAAATCTCAGCAAACATTTTTTCAACAAATCTTGATGATACCTGGTGGTAATCATCAGTTCACTAAGCCCACTTGGCTGCCCAATTTTCACTCTTTTAGGTTCAAGCGTTCGTTTCCAGTATCACTTTGAATTTTTAGGTTTCACTCTGTTTTCTGCTATATAGATAGATATGTTTGAAACTCTAAATCAAACACGGTTTTTGCTAGCTCCTTGAAACTTGACCAAATGAGGTAGTTCTAAATTCTATCTCTATGGTTTGTTTCCTCTTGAAGTACCCCATGCAGAGACTGGCGAAAAAAACTTTCGTTTGAAAGGGGTTGCCAAGCTTCCAAAAAACTACTAGTTTGCTGAAATCTCAGCAAACATTTTTTAACCAAATCTTGATGATACTTGGTGGTAATGATCAGTTCACTATGCCCACTTGGCTGCCCAATTTTTATTCTTCTTGGGTGAAGCATTCTTTTCCAGTAACAGTTTGAATTTTTAGGTTTCACTCTGTTTTCTCCTACATAGATAGCTGTGTTTGGAATTCTAAATCAAACACGGTTTGTGCTAGCTCCATGAAACTTCACCAAATGAAGTAGTTCTAAGTTCTATCTCTATGGTTTGTTTCCTCTTGAAGTACCCCATGCAGAGACTGGCAAAAAACACTTTCGTTTGAAATTGGTTGCCAAGCTTCCAAAAAACTACTAGTTTGCTGAAATCTCAGCAAACATTGTTTCACCAAATCTTGATGATACTTGGTGGTAATGATCAGTTCACTAAGCCCACTTGGCTGCCCAATTTTCACTCTTTTAGGTTCAAGCGTTCGTTTCCAGTATCACTTTGAATTTTTAGGTTTCACTCTGTTTTCTGCTATATAGATAGATGTGTTTGAAACTCTAAATCAAACACGACTTTTGCAGCCTCCTTTAAACTTGACCAAATGAAGTAGTTCTAAGTTCTATCTATATGGTTTGTTTCCTCTTAAAGTACCCCATGCAGAGACTGGCGAAAAACACTTTTGTTTGAAAGGGGTTGCCAAGCTTCCAAAAAACTACTAGTTTGCTGAAATCTCAGCAAACATTGTTTCACCAAATCTTGATGATACTTGGTGGTAATGATCAGTTCACTAAGCCCACTTGGCTGCCCAATTTTCACTCTTCTAGGTTCAAGCGTTCGTTTCCAGTAACAGTTTGAATTTTTAGGTTTCACTCTGTTTTCTCCTACATAGATAGTTGTGTTTAGAATTCTAAATCAAACACGGTTTGTGCTAGCTCCTTGATACTTTACCAAATAAAGTAGTTCTAAGTTCTATCTCTATGGTTTGTTTCCTCTTGAAGTACCCCATGCAGAGACTGGCGAAAAACACTTTCGTTAGAAAGGGGTTGCCAAGCTTCCAAAAAACTACTAGTTTGCTGAAATCTCAGCAAACATTTCTTCACCAAACCTTGATGATACTTGGTGGTAATGATCAGTTCACTAAGGCCACTTGGGTGCCCAATTTTTATTCTTCTAGGTTGAAGCATTTGTTTCCAGTAACTGTTTGAATTTTTAGGTTTCACTCTGTTTTCTCCAATAGATAGCTGTGTTTGGAATTCTAAATCAAAACCGGTTTGTGCTAGCTTTTTGAAACTTGACAAAATGAAGTAGTTTTAAGTTCTATCTCTATGGTTTGTTTCTCTTGAAGTACCCCATGCAGAGACTGGCGAATAACACTTTCGTTTGAAAGGGGTTGCCAAGCTTCCAAAAAACTACTAATTTGCTGAAATCTCAGCAAATATTTTTTCACCAAATCTTGATGATACTTGGTGCTAATGATCAGTTCACTAAGCCCATTTGGATGCCCAATTTTATTCTTCTAGGTTGAAGCATTTGTTTCCAGTAACAGTTTGAATTTTTAGGTTTCACTCTGTTTTCTCCTACATAGATAGCTGTGTTTGGAATTCTAAATAAAACACGGTTTGTGCTAGCTCCTTGAAACTTGACCAAATGAAGTAGTTCTAAGTTCTATCTCTATGGTTTGTTTCCTCTTGAAGTACCCCATGCAGAGACTGGCAAAAAACACTTTCGTTTGAAAGGGGTTGCCAAGCTTCCAAAAAAACTACTAGTTTGCTGAAATCACAGCAAACATTTTTTCACAAAATCTTGATGATACTTGGTGGTAATGATCAGTTCACTAAGCCCACTTTGCTGCACAATTTTTATTCTTCAAGGTTGAAGCATTCGTTTCCAGTAACAGCTTGAATTTTTAGGTTTCAGTCTGTTTTCTCCTACATAGATAGCTGTGTTTGGAATTCTAAATCAAACACGGTTTGTGCTAGCTCCATGAAACTTCACCAAAAGAAGTAGTTCTAAGTTGTATCTCTATGGTTTGTTTCCTCCTGAAGTTCCCTATGCACAGACTGGCGAAAAACACTTTCGTTTGAAAGGGGGTGCCAAGCTTCCAAAACACTACTAGTTTGCTGAAATCTCAGCAAACATTGTTTCACCAAATCTTGATGATACTTGGTGGTAATGATCAGTTCACTAAGCCCACTTGGCTGCCCAATTTTCACTCTTCTAGCTTCAAGCGTTCGTTTCCAGTAACACTTTGAATTTTTAGTTTTCACTCTGTTTTCTCCTACATAGATAGCTGTGTTTGGAATTCTAAATCAAACAAGGTTTGTGCTAGCTCCTTGAAACTTTACCAAATGAAGTAGTTCTAAGTTCTATCTCTATGGTTTGTTTCCTCTTGAAGTACCCCATGCAGAGACTGGCGAAAAACACTTTCATTTGAAAGGGGTTGCCAAGCTCCAAAAAGCTACTAGTTTCCTGAAATCTCAGCAAACATTTTTTCAACAAAACTTGATGATACTTGGTGGTAATGATCAGTTCACTAAGCCCACTTGGGTGCCCAATTTTCATTCTTCTAGGTTCAAGCGTTCGTTTCCAGTATCACTTTGAATTTTTAGGTTTCACTCTGTTTTCTGCTATATAGATAGATGTGTTTGAAACTCTAAATCAAACACGGTTTTTGCTAGCTCCTTGAAACTTGACCAAATGAAGTAGTTCTAAGTTCTATCTCTATGGTTTGTTTCCTCTTGAAGTACCCCATGCAGAGACTGGCGAAAAACACTTTCGTTTGAAAGGGGTTGCCAAGCTTCCAAAAAACTACTAGTTTGCTGAAATCTCAGCAAACATTTTTTCACCAAATCTTGATGATCCTCGGTGGTAATGATCAGTTCACTAAGGCCACTTGGCTGCCCAATTTTTATTCTTCTAGGTTGAAGCATTCGTTTCCAGTAACAGTTTGAATTCTTAGGTTTCACTCTGTTTTCTCCTATAGATAGCTGTGTTTGGAATTCTAAGTCAAAACCGGTTTGTGCTATCTCCTTGAAACTTGACAAAATGAAGTAGTTCTAAGTTCTATCTCTATGGTTTGTTTCCTCTTGAAGTACCCCATGCAGAGACTGGCGAAAAACACTTTCGTTTGAAAGGGGTTGCCAAGCTTCCAAAAAACTACTAGTTTGCTGAAATCTCAGCAAAACTTTTTTCACCAAATCTTGATGATACTTGATGGTAATGATCAGTTCACTAATCCCACTTGGCTGCCCAACTTTCACTCTTCTAGGTTAAAGCGTTCGTTTCCAGTAACACTTTGAATTTTTAGGTTTCACTCTGTTTTTCTGCTATATAGATAGATGTGTTTGAAACTCTAAATCAAACACGGTTTGTGCTAGCTCCATGAAACTTCACCAAATGAAGTAGTTCTAAGTTCTATCTCTATGGTTTGTTTCCTACTGAAGTACCCCATGCAGAGACTGGCGAAAAACACTTTCGTTTGAAAGGGGTTGCAGAGCTCCAAAAAGCTACCAGTTTCCTGAAATCTCAGCAAACATTTTTTCACCAAATCTTGATGATACTTGGTGGTAATCATCAGTTCACTAAGCCCACTTGTCTGCCCAATTTTCACTCTTTTAGGTTCAAGCGTTCATTTCCAGTATCACTTTGAATTTTTAGGTTTCACTCTGTTTTCTGCTATATAGATAGATGTGTTTGAAACTCTAAATCAAACACGACTTTTGCAGGCTCCTTGAAACTTGACCAAATGAAGTAGTTCTAAGTTCTACCTCTATAGTTTGTTTCCTCTTGAAGTACCCCATGCAGAGAGTGGAGAAAAACACTTTTGTTTGAAAGGGGTTGCCAAGCATCCAAGAAACTACTATTTTGCTGAAATCTCAGCAAACATTTTTTCACCAAATCTTGATGATACTTGGTGGTAATGATCAGTTCACTAAGCCCACTTGGCTGCCCAATTTTCACTCTTCTAGGTTCAAGCGTTCGTTTCCAGTAACACTTTGAATTTTTAGGTTTCACTCTGTTTTCTCCTACATAGATAGTTGTGTTTGGAATTCTAAATCAAACACGGTTTGTGCTAGCTCCTTGAAACTTGACCAAATGAAGTAGTTCTAAATTCTATCTCTATGGTTTGTTTCCTCTTGAAGTAAGCCATGCAGAGACTGGCGAAAAACACTTTCGTTTGAAAGGGGTTGCCAAGCTTCCAAAAAACTACTAGTTTGCTGAAATCTCAGCAAATATTTTTTCACCAAATCTTGATGATACTTGGTGGTAATGATCAGTTCACTAAGCCCACTTGGCTGCCCAATTTTCACTCTTCTAGGTTCAAGCGTTCGTTTCCAGTAACACTTTGAATTTTTAGGTTTCACTCTGTTTTCTCCTACATAGATAGTTGTGTTTGGAATTCTAAATCAAACACGGTTTGTGCTAGCTCCTTGAAACTTGACCAAATGAAGTAGTTCTAAGTTCTATCTCTATGGTTTGTTTCCTCTTGAAGTACCCCATGCAGAGACTGGCGAAAAACACTTTCGTTTGAAAGGGGTTGCCAAGCTCCAAAAAGCTACTAGTTTCCTGAAATCTCAGCAAACATTTTTTCACCAAATCTTGATGATACTTGGTGGTAATGATCAGTTCACTAAGCCCACTTTGCTGCACAATTTTTATTCTTCAAGGTTGAAGCATTCGTTTCCAGTAACAGCTTGAATTTTTAGGTTTCAGTCTGTTTTCTCCTACATAGATAGCTGTGTTTGGAATTCTAAATCAAACACGGTTTGTGCTAGCTCCATGAAACTTCACCAAAAGAAGTAGTTCTAAGTTGTATCTCTATGGTTTGTTTCCTCCTGAAGTTCCCTATGCACAGACTGGCGAAAAACACTTTCGTTTGAAAGGGGGTGCCAAGCTTCCAAAAAACTACTAGTTTGCTGAAATCTCAGCAAACATTGTTTCACCAAATCTTGATGATACTTGGTGGTAATGATCAGTTCACTAAGCCCACTTGGCTGCCCAATTTTCACTCTTCTAGCTTCAAGCGTTCGTTTCCAGTAACACTTTGAATTTTTAGTTTTCACTCTGTTTTCTCCTACATAGATAGCTGTGTTTGGAATTCTAAATCAAACAAGGTTTGTGCTAGCTCCTTGAAACTTTACCAAATGAAGTAGTTCTAAGTTCTATCTCTATGGTTTGTTTCCTCTTGATGTACCCCATGCAGAGACTGGCGAAAAACACTTTCATTTGAAAGGGGTTGCCAAGCTCCAAAAAGCTACTAGTTTCCTGAAATCTCAGCAAACATTTTTTCAACAAAACTTGATGATACTTGGTGGTAATGATCAGTTCACTAAGCCCACTTGGGTGCCCAATTTTCATTCTTCTAGGTTCAAGCGTTCGTTTCCAGTATCACTTTGAATTTTTAGGTTTCACTCTGTTTTCTGCTATATAGATAGATGTGTTTGAAACTCTAAATCAAACACGGTTTTTGCTAGCTCCTTGAAACTTGACCAAATGAAGTAGTTCTAAGTTCTATCTCTATGGTTTGTTTCCTCTTGAAGTACCCCATGCAGAGACTGGCGAAAAACACTTTCGTTTGAAAGGGGTTGCCAAGCTTCCAAAAAACTACTAGTTTGCTGAAATCTCAGCAAACATTTTCTCACCAAATCTTGATGATCCTCGGTGGTAATGATCAGTTCACTAAGGCCACTTGGCTGCCCAATTTTTATTCTTCTAGGTTGAAGCATTCGTTTCCAGTAACAGTTTGAATTCTTAGGTTTCACTCTGTTTTCTCCTATAGATAGCTGTGTTTGGAATTCTAAGTCAAAACCGGTTTGTGCTATCTCCTTGAAACTTGACAAAATGAAGTAGTTCTAAGTTCTATCTCTATGGTTTGTTTCCTCTTGAAGTACCCCATGCAGAGACTGGCGAAAAACACTTTCGTTTGAAAGGGGTTGCCAAGCTTCCAAAAAACTACTAGTTTGCTGAAATCTCAGCAAACCTTTTTTCACCAAATCTTGATGATACTTGATGGTAATGATCAGTTCACTAATCCCACTTGGCTGCCCAACTTTCACTCTTCTAGGTTAAAGCGTTCGTTTCCAGTAACACTTTGAATTTTTAGGTTTCACTCTGTTTTTCTGCTATATAGATAGATGTGTTTGAAACTCTAAATCAAACACGGTTTGTGCTAGCTCCATGAAACTTCACCAAATGAAGTAGTTCTAAGTTCTATCTCTATGGTTTGTTTCCTACTGAAGTACCCCATGCAGAGACTGGCGAAAAACACTTTCGTTTGAAAGGGGTTGCAGAGCTCCAAAAAGCTACCAGTTTCCTGAAATCTCAGCAAACATTTTTTCACCAAATCTTGATGATACTTGGTGGTAATCATCAGTTCACTAAGCCCACTTGTCTGCCCAATTTTCACTCTTTTAGGTTCAAGCGTTCATTTCCAGTATCACTTTGAATTTTTAGGTTTCACTCTGTTTTCTGCTATATAGATAGATGTGTTTGAAACTCTAAATCAAACACGACTTTTGCAGGCTCCTTGAAACTTGACCAAATGAAGTAGTTCTAAGTTCTACCTCTATAGTTTGTTTCCTCTTGAAGTACCCCATGCAGAGAGTGGAGAAAAACACTTTTGTTTGAAAGGGGTTGCCAAGCATCCAAGAAACTACTATTTTGCTGAAATCTCAGCAAACATTTTTTCACCAAATCTTGAT